>NW_017534852.1:84274-112546 GCF_001853355.1 Bactrocera latifrons
TTAACACATGCTCATGCAGAATTTTTTTTTGTTTTGGTATTTTTTAAATGCATTTTTATATAATTACGTTTTACTTAGATTAAATTTCAAATTTTCTGAAAGTAGAAAGTCTTTAGTTTTAAATGTCCATAACAGTTTTAATCGTAGGAAAAGAAACAAAAAATGTTTCTGCAAAAATATAATGTATAACCTCAAAAAACACATTTTATATATTTCGTGAAAAATTATAAAGTAAATTTTGGTCGAATAAGTGTTATAAAAATCGTAAAWCTCACTTTAATAATTGGCTTTCAAATTTAATTTAGACAAGTTGGTTTACACACCAAACAATTATAGCATATATTTTACTAGTAAGCGTTCGGAAGGTAGTTTCTATGGTTACTCAGAAAACAGCTGATTTTAAACGCGCCACTTTGTCTAAGAAACTCTGCGCTTAAAAGCATAGAGTGAAAAAACAAGTAAAATATTCAAACTTGCTTATATGATCTTATAATAAAATATTATAAATAAGCCTCATATAAATATTGAAATTTTGGAATGGAAAATGAGCAAAAATTATTTTCAGCTGAAGTTTGGTTTTAGGCGTCGTTTATAATTTATTATAATCTTATGCAGAGAGTGAATTAAAAAAAAAAATATTTCATGAAAAAACATTTATATTTTTAGAGTTCTTCTTTTAACACCCACACCCATTCAGTGTTACTCTCTGGCAACTTTTTTCATTTTCTCATTCTTGTTCCCTATTATTTAATCCATGTGCTTAGTTTTGCAGACAACAATTGACTTTACACTAATAACAGCTGACTAATACCTAATAATATGATACAGATAACGGTAAATTACAACACATTTCAACAACACGTTGCACTTAAGTGCGCTATAAGAGCAGTTACAAGTATTTGATATTATTTGATAACAGTGGGTACTTGAGACTGCCAATTTAGTAAAGCGTGTTTCTTAAGAAACCTTGAATTAAATACAATACAAACATTTGTTCCAAGAAATAAATGTTTTAGAAATTTTCTGGTAAATAGAAACAAGTCTTACAAAAAATCTTGTTATTTATAGGAAATTTTGAAATATTCACATATCTACTATAAAAAATGAAGAAATAAACAAAGGGGTTGTTTTATAATGTTTATTTTTCAATTGGTGAATTTTCGATATTTGTGGATTGGAACTTCTTTTGAGAGATTGAATCACGGAAGTATGACCAGCAATATCACTTAATCTTAGCTTAGCTYAGCTTATACTAGTTTCCGGCATTAATTCAGGTTTTTGAATACATTATACTAAATAAAATATTAATATAGGAATATTATAAATCGCTTAATAAATTATTTGTCACATTTAGTGCAACAACCTCCATTTGCGGCTAAAACTATTAATATTTAAATATTAATATATATTACCTAGTTGAACTCATTTCAGCAGTCCGGTGCTATCAATTTCATCACGTGTTGCGTATTTTGTTTGTTTCATAGAACTAGCATGTAGAATTGGTGTGTGCTGATAATGCCAAGTCATTAAAAGCGCCTCAAACTGGTTATAGTATGTATTTAAGGAAATTTTATTTATTACAAAAAAGCTTTACGGAAATCTTTTCTCGCTTTCATATTTTTATATTAAATAATAAAATTTGTTGATAGACATACATATCTGTGTGTAAATAAATTATCTGTATGCACTTGATTATATTTATAGCAGTCAACCGGTACGTAACGTGTAAATAGAAAGATAGATAAAATTTCTAAAATGTTTCTTAATTATGATTGACTTTGAATAAGTTAGGGTAATATGATAGGTCCAACACCTGTCTCTTATACACATCTAGATGTGTATAAGAGACAGCATATCTGTGTGTAAATAAATTATCTGTATGCACTTGATTATATTTATAGCAGTCAACCGGTACGTAACGTGTAAATAGAAAGATAGATAAAATTTCTAAAATGTTTCTTAATTATGATTGACTTTGAATAAGTTAGGGTAATATGATAGGTCCAACACAAGGTATAGAACGGATAACACAGAAGAAAATATTTAGATTCTTAGACCATAATAGCTGCTTAGCAACTCATAGTAATTTTAGAACTGTAGGCTATTTGAGCTAAGATTGTTAGTTTTCTCTTATCATTTAAATACTTCAACCAATAGCTCTCGCTGTTCTTTATAATTCATTTTAGAAAATTTTCACAAAGTTCTTCAAACATCATGAAAGAAATTTGCAATTGAGTGGTGAGAGTCTCAGTTTTCTTCAATATTTGTCTAGAAGTTGATAATATTTTGAAATCTGTGTGGTAATTGAGATAACACTGATAGAAACTTGTATGTAGTCCAAACGTCAATAATGAAGGAAATTCTCCATAATTGCAATATGTATAAACTCTTGTCATTCCTAATTATTTGTTTTATTTTATTAAGTTTATTCTCGAAAAATGAGTTCTGCTGATATTGAATTTCATCCTTCATTACAAAGGTGGATGTAATTGTATTAAAAAAAGAGACTTATGGACTTTGTTACTTAAAATTTAGAAAATAAACCCTTTAATAAACATTTTTAATAAGTTTTACTCAAAAAATCTCGATAAACATTAATTTTTCTTTACTATTTTCTCTCTACTTCCAGCCACCATTACGTATTGCCATTATTGGTCAGAGCAATTTTGCCGCCGATGTTTTGGAACTAATTTTAGAGAAGAAGTACAATGTCGTGGGCGTATTTACCATACCCGATAAGGGTAGCCGCGAAGATATCTTAGCCACTACCGCAGCTCGTCATAACATTCCCGTCTTCAAATTCGCCTCATGGCGTAAAAAGGGTGTTGCCCTACCGGAAGTACTACAGCAATACAAGTCTGTCAAGGCTACACTCAATGTGCTGCCCTTCTGCTCACAATTTATACCAATGGAAGTTATTGATGGTGCTGATTTGGGTAGTATTTGTTATCATCCCTCCATATTGCCACGCCATCGTGGTGCTAGCGCTATACAATGGACATTGATCGAAGGTGATGAAGATGCTGGTTTCACTATCTTCTGGGCTGATGATGGACTCGACACTGGTCCGATTTTGTTGCAAAAGCAAGCACCAATAGAACCCACCGACACGTTGGACACTATCTATAAACGTTTCCTCTATCCCGAGGGCGTAAAGTCGATGGGTGTGGCTGTTGATATGGTAGCTGCTGGTACGGCACCAAAAATCACACAAACCGAAATAGGTGCCACCTATGATCCTGCGATGTTTAAAGAAGAGAATCAATTTGTGGACTTGAACCAGCCTGCCAGCAATATATTTAACTTTGTGCGCGGTTTGGACTCACAACCGGGCGCTATAGCGATTGTATTGAATGCGAATGGTAGTGAGGAGAAGGTACGCTTGTTCGGTGCGCACATCTACTCGGCTGGACCGGTGAAACAGTTGGGCTCATTGAAACTTAAGGGTCTAAAGACGCCTGCATACATACATCCAGATGGTTTACTCATACAGGGTACGGATGGTAACTTTGTCAACGTACGTCGCATAAAGAAAGGTTCCAAGATGATTAATGCTGCCGATTGGTTCAAACAAAGCGATCAACCACAAATCACTGAATTCAGCGAGGATGAGTTGTTGAAGAAAGAGATCTTACGCGGCGTTTGGAATTCCATACTTAAGGCGCCAATTGAGGCAGAAACTGACTTCTTTGCAGCCGGKGCTGGTTCCATGGATGTGGTACGTCTGGTTGAGGAGTGTAAGGATGCTTTCGATGTGCCTTTGGAGAATGAACATGTCTTTATGGCACCGGTTTTTGAAGAATTCTTTGTTGAGATTGTAAAGAATTTACGTCAAGGTAGCTCTGCATCAGGTGTCGAGGTGCCTTTTGAAGGTTTCATTATGCGAGCCAACAAACGCGAAATTCCCGTACCAACACAACTTTTTATAAATGGTGAATTTGTGAATGCCGAACGTAACTACACTTTGGATATTATAAATCCCACCAATGAGGAACTGATTTGTAAGGTCGCTTGTGCGTCGCGCAATGACGTCGATAAGGCTGTCCAAGCAGCTCATAATGCGTTCTATGGCTCGTGGAAGCAAGTGTCGGCACGTCAGCGTGGCCAGCTGATGATGAAACTTGCTGATCTGATGGAGCAATACAAAGAGGATTTGGCCACAATAGAATCAGTGGACTCTGGTGCAGTATATACGCTGGCTTTAAAGACACACATTGGTATGTCGATCGATGCATGGCGCTACTTCGCCGGCTGGTGTGACAAAATACAAGGTAGCACCATACCAGTGAACCCAGCTAGACCCAATAATGTCTTGACATTTACAAAACGCGAGCCAATTGGGTAAGTTCTTATCACTGGCATTTTCGTTCTAACATTTGCTAACCTTTTAGTTTGATTGCAGTGTGACCGGTCTGGTAACGCCYTGGAATTATCCACTCATGATGTTGTCCTGGAAAATGGCCGCCTGTATTGCCGCCGGCAATACGTGTTTGATTAAGCCGGCACAGACCTGTCCATTGACGGCGCTTAAATTTGCGGAACTTACTGTAAAAGCTGGTTTCCCACCTGGTGTTATTAATGTAGTTCCCGGTCAAGGTTCCGGTGCAGGCCAAGCCGTTGCCGATCATCCTTTGATACGTAAATTGGGTTTCACTGGCTCAACACCCATCGGCAAGGTGATCATGAAGTCGTGCGCGGATTCTAATCTCAAGAAGTGTTCGTTGGAATTAGGTGGTAAGAGTCCATTGGTTATATTCGCCGACTGTGATTTGGACAAAGCCGTTAAACATGTAAGTAGATTTATTTTCAGTAATTAAGGCCAATCAGTTAATAAATATCGATAATTTCATTTACAGGGTATGTCATCGGTCTTCTTTAATAAGGGTGAAAACTGTATTGCTGCTGGTCGTCTTTTTGTTGAAGATCGCATTCATGACGAATTCGTACGTCGCGTTGTTAAAGACATCCGCACAATGACCATTGGTGATCCTCTAAATCGTTCCACAGCGCATGGTCCACAAAATCATAAGGCACACTTTGACAAATTGATAGAGTTCTGTCGACGTGGTGTTAAAGAAGGCGCCACCTTAGTATATGGTGGAAAAGCTGTGCCCAATACTAAAGGTTACTTCTTCGAACCGACAGTTTTCACTAATGTCGAAGATGAAATGTTCATTGCCAAGGAGGAATCTTTCGGTCCCATTATGATTATTTCCAAGTTCAACGGCAGCGATGTGGATTCAGTGATGAAACGTGCCAATCGTAGTGAATACGGTTTGGCCAGTGGCGTTTTTACGAAGGACATCAGCAAAGCTCTATCCTTTGCCGAACGTATTGAGGCGGGCACGGTGTTTGTGAATGTTTACAATAAGACTGATGTGGCGGCGCCATTTGGTGGYTTCAAACAAAGTGGTTTCGGCAAGGATTTGGGCCAAGAGGCGCTGAATGAGTATTTGAAGACAAAATGTGTGACAATTGAGTTTTAGAGCGAATGAGTAGTAGGATAAAATAAGTAAGGAAGCAATGAAAGCTTGTAAGAGAAGTCGGCAGGATACCTATGTAAATGTAAGGCAGATATAAAAGACTTATGAATTTTCGTGAAGAATAATAAGTAGAAAATTGGTAGAATAATATTAATGGAAATATGAGTTCCACATTACAAACATAATCGCTTATATAATAATTTAGTATATTGTAAATATTTATAGACTTAATATTGTTATTAKATATTGTATGGAAAATTTCCAAAATAAAATATTGATTAATTAAAATCTGCATATCCATTAAAGTTTAGGGAAAAACTGAGACCCGAACTAAGATTTAAAATCAGAGAAGAAATCTATCTTGTCAGAATGGCCTGGTAATAATATAGCTTTGTACTTAATGAAATATAAACTGTTTGCAGAACCAATAGTTCTATGTCCAGCAAATACTTATATTGTAACGGGTGATCTAAGTACGTGTACTTTTTTCAGCATTGTGCTGTTATTTTTGATCAGTTCTGTTTGGCATTTCATCATGGAAAAACTTACTCCTGAACAATGTTAAAAAATCGTTCAACTTTATTACGAAAATTCACGTTCTGTAAAGAATGTGTTTCGCGTGCTTCGCATGCTTCGCTCAACTTATGGTCAACATAATTGACCTACTTAAATTGAAATCAAACAAATACAGCTTGTGCAAGAACTTAGAACTGCTCGCCCTTACCAAGCGACTTCGCTTCGCACTGTGGGCTCTYGAAAAAAACCAAGAAGATCCGATGTTTTCGAGAAAAATTTGCTTCATCTATGAGGCCCATTTCTGCCTCAATGGGTATGTAAACAAGCAAAATTGCTGCTTTGGGATAAAGGGCGACCTGAGTGATTCAACAGCTGCCATTTCACCCTGAGAAAACACCGGTTTGGTGTGCCAATGAGAACGTAACCGTCAGTCGCGGCCATTATCGCGCCCTTATAACCGACTTTTTGCCTGAGTTTGAAACTCGTGATCTCGGCGACATTTATTTTTAACAAGACGGCGCCCCATCTCATACCTCGCAATAATAATTGATTTTATTGAGAGAAGACTTCGGTGAGCAGATAATTTAACATTTTGGGCCGGTCGATTGGTCACAATTGGTCATGTGATATCACATCGTTAGCCTTTCTACTGTGTGAATATGTAAAGACTAAATTCTATGCGGACAATATCGCTTCGATTCAGGCCTTTGATCAACACCTCACGCGTGTCATTCACCAGTTACCAGTCGAAATGCTCGAATCAGTCATGGAAAATTGGACTTAATGGATGGACCGTCTGAGATATAGCTATATATATATTTTCCTAATAAAATATATTTTCCTAATACTTAAACGAGTATATGGTATTTGAAAGTATGAGCGTTGACCATATTGAAAAATTTATAAAAAACCCATTTTTTTATTTTTATGACATTACGACAAAGTCCATCAAGCTGGCTTCATTAATGCCACTATGTCTACCTTAATAAATGCATGGTCTTGTTTGGTTCCTTCAATTGCCGACTATGTGAAAACACAGAGAAGTATGACCACTTTTAATCGATTCGCAGACGATTGATTTGAGTACTTGATTACTGGTCGCTGAGCTATTGGTTCCAAACCTGAACGAGACAAGATCATTAATCAAAGAAAATAATATATTTTTCATAGACCAGCGTTTCTAAAACTCATATCACACATATGAGAAGAAGATGGAAGGAGAGGTAAGTAACTACTATATATGTATATATAAATATGTTACGTATACGAACTTACCTACAGGCATCTGGAGAGGATGTTTGCTGAAAAACACACATACAAACTCTTGTCAAGTATATGKTACATGTATGTCCATATGTAGCTCAACTACTTCCATGGTATAGTAACTTCTTATCTTACGAATAATCCACAGTAATTGTGTTGCATGAACATAAAACATTCTGCGTCACCAACAAAGCCTAGTCTGCAGAAGACAAGAGCTACCATAATAAAAAAAGTTAAGCATACCAAGATGCAAGGCGGACTGCCGTATATACATAATAGGCTGAGTATTCAAGCATAATGACAGCAACTCAGTCAGTCAGCCAGCACATTGAAAGCATATTTCTTTTGCTTTACTATACACCTGTCTCTTATACACATCTAGATGTGTATAAGAGACAGATACATAATAGGCTGAGTATTCAAGCATAATGACAGCAACTCAGTCAGTCAGCCAGCACATTGAAAGCATATTTCTTTTGCTTTACTATACACTCTTCTTGCGTGACTGGCGATTAACAAAATAGGAATTCCGAGCGTAGAAATGAATGCTGGCGAAGTTTCTGTGCAAAACACTAAGACAAAAGCGAGCAAACAAATATGAAAAGTATGAAAATGCATGTTTACATCCATGTGATATACTTGGATATATATGAATTTATGTATTATATTAGAGTGCTGAACTTTTGTTTTTTTTTAATGAAAATAGGGATTCTTAGAGTTCAGCAATAGGACTTATATTTAGTGAGGATTTTTTAACCTAAACGAAGTTTGTAATACCCAGAAGTACCCCACTAAAGCATACCTTTACATATAATATATAAATTATCAGCACGATTTAGCCAAGTCCGTCTGTCTGTACATAGATATCGATCTGATCCCAAAGACAAGAATATGCTTATTTAACGGATCTTGACTTTATATGGAACCCCTTTTTATTTGAGAAGAGATCTTCTCGAAATTTAGTATAGATTATTGTCCAAGACAAACCTTAAATTTTGCGAAATTTTTAGATCGGACAACTGATCGATTAAAATCAAAATCAAGATCTTCGTACAGGATWTTTTCCACCCTAATGTATGTGAATTGAAGGAATGCGGCCACATTTATGCACAAACACACAAACATACAAACTTTAATACCTGTACATTTGTGCTAACATATGAGGCATACATTAGGTGATATATAGTACATATGCATGGCATGTAAGTGTGTGTAGTGCGTTGGAAAATAATAAAAAAATACCACAGCTGCATAAAGGAATTTAAATGCCATTGTGTGTATGTGTTAGTACCAATTGTTAGATTAGTGGACGGAACAAATGTCTCGGTGGAAGCTGGTCGCCCCAACCATTAGTGCGTGTAAATGCTTCACAGGCAGAAACTTTCTGTTATGAATTTATGCTGTACATTCTGATATGTATATCCGTATGACACACATATGGGTATGCTTTTGAATTATGGTATACAATTTTGAAGACTGTAGTACWAAGTAACTACTTTAGAGAATTTACTACTATCGATGAAGTTACGTATACGCCATGGTTGTAATTAGTAATTGTTGCACATACTTTCAAGTTCTATAATAATAATAATAAACAAGAAAATGTTAGGCGGAGATCTTACAATAAAATGCTCATACTTGAAGAGGCTTTCTATAGGTTTCTCTAAACCCCGAYTGCTTGAATTTCCTATGTTAAGAGGAATTTCTAGCTAGTTTTCTAATAAATCAATAATGTATAATCTCTAAATTCCGTATGCACTCATGTAATATTATCAATTTCGATTTTAAGTGACCTAGAAAATAACACACGTACCCATAAATACATAAATGTATAAGTAAGCACTTCACGAGTTTGAAATTAATAGTAAACTACTATTCAAATGCAGTAAATTAACTTATACTATTTTATAACATACTATTTAAGTATTGCATAATTTGAATTACGTTAGAAAATACATTTGTAGAYTTCCTTTTTATTGTTAATGCTCAATTCTTAGGAGGCTTTGACTCTTCGTAAAAATTAAAAACTAGATAAGTATAACATTTACGAAATTATGGATTATATATAATAGTTTCACGGCATTTTCCAGAAAACAACTTTATTACTACCAAACATTCACCATCATACTGGTTATTCGTTCAAATATAATAAAATAGTGATTCAGGGGCCCATATAGGGTGACAGATTAAAAACAGGCAATTTTTGAGAATTAAAAGAAGTTATTGTATTGCTTGCTTTAAAATATTGTAAGAAATGTAATATATTTGATGACGTTACAGTCATTTTGCTGTATGAATGCGTGCTGAAGATTGCCACTTTTTCAAAAAATATCAGCCTTTAAAATCTCAAAAAAACAGTGGTAAAGGGATAGTGAAAAATAAGAAACGCTTATTAAATTTCACTTTTACTGGTTCAAAAATAAACCAAAAAATTAAAAAAAAGACCAAGTCACGCTCAAAAATTAAAGTTGATTACCATGGTGTTACACTGTTATAGTAGATCAAGTTTGGCCGTTTTGAAAAGACTACGCAAGGCAAATCGTTCTAAAGTACCAGATTTTTGTGCAGAAAGTTCATGGATTTTTCAACACGTATACGATTGACATTCTTGGAACTGACTGTTTGGCTAAACACGAAATAAGAGTCAAATCTGAGTTACCGTATTCGCTAGATTTAGTTTCATGTGGTTCTTTTTGTTTTCCAAACTGAAAACTTCGCTGCAGRGAATACGCTATGAAACCATTAAAGCCAAAAAAAGTCATTCACTGCTGACAGTGAAGACCATCCTACCGAACGAAATTCGCTCGAAAACCCATTCGTCGAAATATTTTTTCAAGTTGGTTTTATATATTAAAATAATCATTTGTGTTTAGCATGCGTTTGTCTTTCTGAAGTACATAAAGTGCTTTCGGCAATATTTATAACAACTGAAATTATTCAACAAAGAAGCGGAGTCAAATTTCTGGTGCCGAATTATATTTATTTGTTAAGAGTAAGGGTTTTTAACTGATATAAATTATTTAGAGTGTGTTGAGAATGCGTTGACGATGAACCGCGTCCAGGACGGCCATCAACATCAACTAATGATCAACACGTCAATAAAATAAAGGATTTGGTGTTTGAAAATTAGCAGTCAGAGATCATACTGACATCGCTGGCATATCGGAAACATCAGTGAAAACCATTTTGAAAGATCATTTGGGCCTACGAAAAGAGAAAGTACGATTGGTTCCAAAATCACCAACCAATGAAATGATGTTTTCCGACTTAGAGGATGTCATGAAACGTATTATTTCTAGCGCTGAGTCTAAATCTATGCTCACGACCTGGAAAAAGTCAATCAGGACTATTTTGAGGGAGACGACATAGATTTTGAAGACYAAATTAAGAATTTTAACTTTACGAACAAAGTCTTACTATTYATTGCTCATAGTAGTATTTTGAGGCGCTACAAAAGACTAACATTAAAATTATTCAAATTGCTTTTTTTTCAGTCTGGGTCAATGAAATGGTATTACGTTGTACCCTCATCTACCCTAATGATGGCTGTGGGCCGATGTGCGTAATATCTTAACGCCATAATCATTTGGTTGCTGACTCCTCCCAAGAGACACGGTGTCAGCAAAAAGTCAGGAAGAAAGCTAAACATCGACAATCACAAGAATACAGCGCCGAAGAAAATAAGCAAAAAAGTTATGCTTGCTACCCGAATCCACAGTAAACGAAATTATATTCGTAATGGAAATACTCCACAAACCAATAACGGTGTTACTGAGGTGGCTTTTGTTTGTTAGTATCCTATTGTGCCCATTTGTAAAATATTTATGTGGCGGCATTCGTTAAAGTAGTCGATATGTCCTTCGTACCACAGCGCTAAGGACTTCGTTTGCAATGGGTGACACACAACCGTTAGTTCATAGATTCAACTCCAAGCCAAGCTATACATTCAATGCGTTTACTGCGGTACCCRCTGCCTTCGAAAGTTTAAGAGCGTGAGTGGAGAGTAGGTAAGAGTGGTCTGTATGAGAGCAGCATGAGCATGAAGACGAATTCCTTTCAAGTGTTCATGTATATGTATAAATGTAAAATAATAAGACCATGAGAACTTAACATCTCCCAGTAAAAGTAGTCCTAGACTCAGGTGTGGGTGTGGATTTTTATTGTGGCGCCACGGCGTTTTGTATAGACAGGACTATATATATATCCAAATATACTTGTACATCTCTGTGCAACTTTACCAAAAGCCAAATTCACAAATAGTTACAGGGTTGCATTGGAAAAGCACAACAATACTGATTGCCTATTTTATTGCAGCACAGAGCGAAAAAAACTTCTGTGTTTGTTATGCGCTCCCTCTTATTTCTGCCTTTATTTGTTGGTATGTGTTGTATTTGTTTTTGCTGCTCGCTTGCTCCTTTTCGGTTAGATAACAACAGCTGAGGAATGACGTAACTCGTGTAGGGGATTGTGGCCTGTGGCCTTTGTCTTCTTACAACAGTGTGCATTTCTGTACGATGTATGTGTATGTGTGTCACGTGGCTGTTTTTGTTAGGTCAAATAGACGTGAAAGTATTCGTGTCAAAAGTGGGCAAACAATCTAAGTAAGTAAGAGGTTAAGTTGTTGGTGTTTCAAAAAGGTCACTGGTTTTAGTTATAAATTTTGATTGCACATTTTGGTAAAAATTTTCCTGTCATATTTTGGTATGTTACAAATGTTTCAATTTGGATTTTTGGTAATCACCAGTGATTCCTTGAGATAACGAGGATTATTTTCTGGATGTTATCCGAAAAAGTCACACAAAATAATCATAGTTCAAAATAAATCATCTTTATTTCACATTAAACAAGCTGTTTGAAGGTCTTTTCATTTAAATTTTAATTTTTTGAACTAAACCTTTGATTTACCTTAATTTTATTCAACCTGCTTATAGTAGTTCCATGCGATAGAGTTATGCTTCAGGAGTTGAGCTTATTTTCCAACTTTCATAAGATGCTATAAGTAGCTTCTGGAACATGGAAATTGAAGAGAGACTCACCTTAGACAAAATGTGATTGAAGGCGCTATACCAGTGTGACGCATGAAAAATGAGGCGATTTTCGTGAATTTTTTGAAGAGAAAATACGCGATTGAATTTTTCCAASTTCTTCGAACGTAATAAGGTATATTTTCAGCTATATTTAAAGAATTTTTTTTTTACAAAAATGTTGAAAAATAACGGAGTTATGGGCTGTTTGTGGAGGTGCCAAAAAAAGTGCCCCAACTGTTGGCATGATTCCGGCCGAATGAGTAGCTGAAACAAAAAAATTTTAAAATTTTATTAAATTTAAAGATATTTCCTATATAATGATCTATGATATTTGGAAAATATCAAAAATTAACAAAATTGCGTAATTTAAAAAAACATCGTTTTTTAGGTAAAAAATTGTTAAATGTATTCAAAAATACTCAGTTTTAATTTGAAGTCGTTCGGTTAATTTCTCGTTGAGTTATGACGCCAGTAAATTTGAAAAATGTTGTTTCGAGAAAAATGCGTTGAAAGTTCCACTTATATATGTTTGCACCTCCGAACGGTCACTCTTTAGAACGCTGCCACCTAAAAACTACACAATATACGACCTTCCCGATTTCACAGGATATTTATGAAAATATAAGCTTTCGAAAAAGCAGATAAAATTTTTTTTTTTTTGAAAGTGTCACACTGGTATAGCCCCTTAAGTACCGGGCAAAGTGACGTGCAGCATATTGTTATGTTCCTGGTGACCCCATTTCCTATATAGCTTCAATTCCAAAAAGTTTCCTTTTCCTTAGATTTCATAATTTCCAGTATAACGGTGACCGAATCCTATTTAATTTTTAAATATTAATATAAGACTATGTACTTTTCGAAAATAACTACAAGTTGAGTTGAAAATTTTTGACTAGAATTTTTTTAGTACCCTCTTAGCTACTCTGTAATAGCAGTCTGCTTCAAAATCAGAAATAATATTGGGTAGTCGAAAAAGTCCTTTCGTATTTCTAATCAAACTACAACTTATTTTCTTATATATTTATACTAATAAATAAATAAACAAATATGTACCAKTTTGGTCGAAYACTTTTTTTGCATTTTTACCGGAGATATACGACTGCAATGACATCCATTGACCAAATACGAAAAAACTTTTTCGACGACCCAATATATACTATGTGTTTTGCAGTAGTTTTTAAGTTCGAACATGTTGTGTGGAACCGAAATGGATACATTTCGTTACATCTGTTATTAAAGCTTCCGAAAAAAATGTCGCTGCATTTGTCATAAATTCTCAAATATTGTATTATTTAAAGTGAAGTAGGTTCACAAAATTTATTAATTACAGTACGCGGCAAAATTTTCTAGAAAACCTTTGTTCGGATCTAAAATTCTCTTTATTAATGTCTTCTAAATATTTAAGAGTTTAAAAGCACAACTATCAACTATATGAATTTATATAGTAATTTCTGCGAAGAAACGTCCATTCTTGTGGGTGTCGGTTAATTTTCAGACACTTAAGCTTAAAACTGGAAGTCATTATTTAAAATGACTTTAGCGATTTGCAAAATGCTTTCGCATAGCACAAAAGAACTTTTACGGCCTCATACTTTTATTTGGTAACCCACAAAAAGCTTTTAATGTTATGAATAATATAGAAATTGTCACTTTCGTTAGTATAAAAATTGCTGAATTTGAGAGAATTAGTGTTGAAAGATGTGAGACAAATAAATTGCATTTTATAATATGAACAAAACGTGGTCTATCATAGTCTAAAAAAGCACCCAAATATTCAAAGGTCGATCYAATAATAATCCCAGACTTTCTCCCAATATTATAAAAAGAGCTTTTTAAGAAAACATTTACTATCATACAATGTTATAATAGCTAAGCCTTGGAAAGTAGCAAATCGAACGAACAACTRGTGAATAGCAGGATTCAAATACATGCAGGTACAAGAAGAGTAGAAACGGTTAATACAATTTTGATCAAAGCAATTCGTACACGTAAGACAGTACAATTTTTATCCATATAATATTTGTTTGAAAATCGTTACCGGACTGACGTATGGACTGACGTGGCGCATTTTACAAGAAAAATAGCCGCATTTGGGATGAAGAGCAACCTGAATAGATTCAAGTGCAGCTATTTCATCATAAAAAAACACGGTCTGGTGTGGTTTGTGGGTTGGTGAAATCTTCGGCCCATATTTGTTCAATAATGCCGGTGAGATCGTAACCGTCAATGGCGATCATTATCGCGCCATGATAATCTGATAACCGYCTATTTGATGATTGAAAATAAAGCTCAMGATCTCGGAGACATTTCGTTTCGCAAATCGCATCAATGAATAAATCTATGCRGACMATCCCGCTTCGATTCAGGACTTGGAGCAAAAAACAACGCGGGATAAATTCCAAAATAAATTCTTTTGGATCATAATAAACATTCCCTATTAGATTTAAAACTCTGTCCTTTTTTTTTAATTGATTGATGGAAACGATGGATCAATCTACTTTATTTTCTTATTTCAATAGTGTAATGTTTTTTTTTAATCAAATTTATAGAAGTGTTTCTAATGGAAACAGAATTGGATCTTCGAAGAAAAAAATTATACCTCAAAAGTGCTGACGTTGTTTTGAAATTTTGTAGCTTCTGTGTTGTAAGTTTGACCCCAAAATGTTATATTTCATTGAAGTAAAAGGAACATATCATAAATGATCTCCATATTTTTATTTTTTTTATGAACTTACTCCTTAGGGTATAATTAATAAGAATTTTTTTCAATAAACTCAATTTTCAGGGTAACTTCGAGCAACGAAGAAATTAATTTTTGTTACAATGAGTCATTGTCTTGAAAATTTTTGTTTGGTTCACCGACTAGTATTATTCAGTGTAATGAATTATTTTTGTTTAAGTCTTTTCAGCGTAGAGGAAAAAATAAGGGTTCTCTTTATAAAAAAATTAGTTACATTCTCAGCCTAATATACACATATKAATTTGCTTATGCATTTTAAATTTTATTTCAAACATTTTTATCAACTGCATTTTGCACTCAATTGCATAATTATTTGTGACATTCTTGTACSAAAATAATTGTATTGGAAATTTTCCCCACTCAAAATGGTACCTAAATCTCCATTGTCATACCACACATTAACTTTCGGTTCACATAAAAGCGCCTTGCTRTTTCCTACTCCAAATCATCAGAACGCTGCACTAAAACGCTTCTTTGGGATTTTTATTATATTGAATTTACTCTCTCACACTCTCGCCAGCGCTCTGACTATGTACCGATACTCATTTAACCCACTTATAGAAATAATGAATTTTTACATATTAAATATTTAACAGAGTTGGAAAAGTTCTATCGCATTAGTACACCAATACAGTGCCAGCGCAYATACCACCGCTTCAACTTTTTCTTCTTCCAAGGCATACACGCACTCACGCATACTCACAATCGCTTTTCATACCMGTATATGCGCCTATAGTTATACAACAGAAATTTTGTATATGTCATACCACTCYAGCCCTGCTCTAATACTCAGGCCGAACGCGATTGTAGTTCGCTCTTTCTTCGACACTCGTCGGACCATTCGAGTGATAGGTACCTCAAGTCTCTTTCTCTATATATTGAAACCAATCAATAAAAAGCATTTTCAAATTTTCTACTATTTTTAGCAATTTCTACACAGCTTTATCACTTTCTCTTATACCACGGTACATGTGTATGTACATGTAGATGTGCTCTTTCGCCGCACATGCGCACTCTCTAATTTCTTGACTGGCAACTGCAAGCTCTCAACATGTATTGGAATTCGTCTTAGCGGSCTATGTTGTGGTTTGAGGGACTGCACCCACAATACATTTGTAGTAATGAGCAACGGTTAAATGTTTGCAATACCGATTTTATTTCCAATTAGAGCAGTTCTTAGTTCAGTATTGAAAGAGTGCAAAAGTTAACGCATGGAAAGCTCTTCAATGTTGTCTCTCAGAGCACTTTTATTGATATGTGTAAAACGTACATATGGGAAATTTGTGGATTCCGTAGTGTAATTAAGTAATAGATTCAATTTTTATTTCAGGAAGTTAATTGGCATTTTTCTTTCCCACACAAGTTCATAAGTATGGCTTCAGTTTCCGCTTGTCCGGAATTTAGTTTCGAAATCGCCGAGATATTCAATTATATGCCATTAGTTGGAATAATTCAGTTTCTTTGGATGCATGTTTTGTACAAATGGACTCTTCTTCAATGTTCTTTTTTGATTTTCGCACTTCAGATATTTAACAACCTGTAAGTTGGTTGGTGCAATATAATACATCATATTTTAATGCAATTATGCAGGAGGACAAAAGTGTATGAGTTAAAGGTTACATTGGCACCCACTACGTTAAAAATACCACCCATGAAAACTAAACTCACGTCAACAAAACAYGGAAAGTTCAACGGCGAGAAGCTGCCATCACAACAGACAAACGAACGAATTTCTACTCGAATGGCACCCTTGTTCTCCGAGAGTATTCATCAGCAATCCGGTATTTAGGAACTGTGGGACGGAATTTCAAGCTCCTTTCGTACAGCTGCAAGTGAAACCACTGATTTTCGGAAAAGGCGAAGGAACAGCTAGTACGAGGAGAAGTATCGCTTTGTAGTAGAGAGAAAACAGACTGTCTACTTCGCAGTTTTGCAATTGACCACAACACGTGCGAGACGCATTTTCAGACAAAAACAGAGAGAGAGAGCGATATGCGTGAGTATGAAGAGCTTAACAAGATCGCTGAAAAGGAAGGACTAAGAGAAGGTTTCAAGGCCGGAGCATACTCCTGCAGAACCCTCAAAGGTGATATAGTTATATATGCCCGGATCATACTAAAATTATGGAGAGACCACTTCTCCAGCTTGCTGAATGGCAATGTTAGTATAACACTAGGTTATGGTGAACCCTATTTCGCAATAAATGGAGGGACCATGAAGAAGCTTGAATAGAAATTACAATAGAAGAACAACAAAGCGACGGGGGCCGATGGATTGCCAGCCAATATATTCAAACACGGCGACGAAGAATTGATAAAAAGCATGCTTCAACTTCTTTGTAGAGTATGGTCGGACGAAAGCTTGCTATTTAAGTGCGCTCTGGCCAATCCACAATAAGGGAGACCTCACAATTTGAGATAAGCCTCCTAAATATCGCATATTGTGTGAACGATTAAACCCCACCGTCAATAAACCTATTGGACATTATAAGTGTGGCCTTAGGTCTGGAAAATAAACAACTGATCAGATATTCAATATGCGCCAAATCTTGGAAAAGAGGACCGACCACCTCTTCGTCGATTTTACAGCTGCTTTTGACAGCGCGAAAAAAAGCTGGCTTTATGCCGCTATGTCTAAATTTGGTATCACCGCAAAATTAATGTGGCTGTGTAAACCGACGTTGAGCAATACCAAAAGCTCCGCGAGGATCGGGTAGGAACTCTAAACGAGGTTTAAGACCTTCTTCTATAAAAGTGCAYAGTTTCTCGCATACGCCAATGATTTTGATATTATTGGCCTCTTCATCCGCGCCGTTAGATCTACTTTTTCCAGACCGAAAAAAGATGTGAAGAAAATGGTTATGGTCGTCAAGCAGGCAAGACGAAATATTTCTTATCACCAAACAAACAGGGGTCGCACACGCGACTTGGCTCCCATGTCTGTCCATGTCTTTTATGGAAAGCTTTTTTACAGTTATTTTGAAATAACTGCCTTATAAATCAATCATCCATTAACACGAGCTTTCAAGTAGAACACCACCCATCATTTTGTATACCAACAAGCACATTTTCCGATTTGGAATTTGGCACCAGTCTGCACTAGTTGAAAGCTTTATACGAGAGCTTTTGTTACACAAACAATCTATTACATTATTCACATTCTCTGCTGCCTCTTTGCTTTTTAGCACATTTATAGCGACTTGTTCCAGCCGAAGTACAGCGCAAAGCAGCGCAGCGATAATATAGAGCGTTCGGCGGCGTTTGCCATAGCTTAGAGCAAGCGTACGATAAGTCGTTTCGGTCAGTTGCAGCGAAGACACTATCATTGGCGTTTTAACTGTGAACGGTAGCTCCTCGACTCGTCGTTTAGTGCGGATTAAATATACAACAAAAAGCAGTAAAGGCTTCTGCAAAATACATACATATACTATAATCAGTGTGTGTGTGTGTGGGTGCGTGTGAATACATATCTTTCAAAAACATTTTTAGTGAAAATGTGCGGTTTTCTTTAATGAAAAAAGTAAAAACTTTGTGAATATTTTCATAAAAGTTGACCTGCTGGATATTATATGTTCGGTCTTCGGTGCTGGCTTTTTCTCTTTCGCACTTGTATAATATAATGCGCGCCTGGCGCTATATCGTGAAAATTACATAAAGCCTGGTGAAAAATCGAACGTGAAAAAGCCAAACTSTGAAGGATTTTCTGATTGAAGAAGGACTTTTTGACATTGGCTGAAARGCATGAAAAAGTTGTGCACAAAATTATATTTTTTTTTAATGAAAAAAGTGCTTAAAACTGAGTTTTGTGTGATTTTTGAAAAGTGTGTGTACTTGTATGCTTTACATAAATGTGTGCGTGCGAGTAAAAAATGTGCAAAAGGAATTTGATATCCTGGTCACTTTTCAAATACATACAGAAATTCGATTTTTCGCCAAGTTATGCAGCTATTTTCTAAACAAAAACGTTTTTTATGAAAGAAAAAACTTTAAAAAAATCTGTGYATAGTCTAAAATTCCCATGGAAACTAAAAAAGGACTTTCAAGGACAGCCATGAAAAAATATATGTGTTATATCACACTATGCTGCGCGATTGAGGGCTCGAAGSAAATGCAAATTATGGACCTAAAAGTTGTCTAAAGTTCGATAAAAACATAAAATTATATAACGCTGTGGCTCCAGTGAGGTTTTGGCAAAAATATAACTACAATATTTTCTGAAAAACTCAACTTAAAAAAACATTTTGCCGATTTGGTAATAGTTTCGTCGAGAACCAGGCGCCTCAGCGTCAGCACGAATATCCTGCCACAGTACGAGAGAGAGAGCGAGCACGTCAACACAAGTGGGAAAGCGAACGAGCGCACGAGAACAAACGAAGCAGTTTGTCTTATTTAACTACGAGTAAAGAGTGTCATGGCACACTCAAGTGCTACTAGCCAACAATTGCCGAGCACCTAGCAAGGATAATACATAATTTCGCTACAGCTCTAGTGACACGCATTTTGTGTCTGTGTCTACGCGCCTCGAAGTGTTACTACTCCAACGCGTGCACCTCCATTTATATATGTATATATAAATATAGATATATGTTTATGTGTTTGTGCTTTCGTTAGTGTATATGTGTTAGCTAACGAATTGTTGCCGCCAGGCTATGCTAGGCTTCGTATTCTTTTCGGGCGGTCGCGTGCTTCAAGTCTATTGCTGGCTTCATTCGCTTCATTGCTCCATTTTGCTTGTGTCAACGGCATACGTAAACCGTTAGCCGATTTTCGGTSCCAACACTATATAACGGCTGACGAACGTATAAAATTCGGATTTTCGTTTAAACGAATTTTCACTTACTCACATGTTTGGTCATCGCTAGGAAGTCGGTGCGCTGCTCGTGTGCTCATTTCACGTACATATCCTTATATATATGTATATATATATTTGTATGTGTAGTTGTGTAAAGTTAGCCAGTTTTTCCAGCATTCTCTTCGTCGTTGTTGGTCTGATATGCCGCGCCTCCTTCCTGCTTCTTCCKTTCATGGTGTTTCGTGCGTTTCCGTGCTGGCCTGCAGCTTTCTTGCCTCCATCACATGAACGTGTTCATTTTGAAAATCTCTTCGCTGCACCCCGCCACACAATCGTAAGCCTTTAGTAAAATATGAGCACAAAAATTTGTTCGCTCATATTTATTTCGTAACTTTTTTAATCTGTTCTTTTGCCTTTAATTTATTTTCGCTGTCATTGATATTGCCATATCCTGTCACATGCCAACCGTGCTGTTTTCAAGCACCGTTATGTTGCCTAAAGTCATCACTATACTTGTCATCAGTGCATTGTGCGGTAGTATTGCGGCGTTGGCGTATCCTTGATACTTTCAACAGCCGCAAATGGCGATTATTAATTTTCTGTAGTCCTTTTGTGCGCCATTATACAATTTTCATTTGCAAGTGCTGTCTTAATAAATACTCAGCGGAGACAATGTTTYATAATATGAGAAAAATATTATATAAATATGTATATATAGATTTTTTATATACATATGTATTTACATTTCTTTATATATAAATATTTTTATTTAAATTTTTGATCTCTATATTTATCTCATCCAATTATTATTTAATTTAACGAATATAATTGCTCAGAATTTTTCCAAGACGAGAATAAGCATAAAAATTAACTTCGGCTTCACCGAAGCTATAGTTCTCTTCGTATGTGCATTTCTAATAACTTTAAAGGGTATACAAAATATTTATTTTGATGTTTCAGTTGTACAACAGCAATATGTCATATTGTTTCGATATGAGACCTTGGACAATTATAAGTGCCAAATTGTGTAAAGATATCTTGACAAATAAAATATTTGTCCATATAAGAATCAAGAATTTGATATTGATGTTTCAGTTCATATGACAGCTTTATGCTACAATAGTTCGAACCGAGAAATTAATTCAGAGATTGTAACGATACTTTGAACAAATAAGTATCGAATTGCGTGAAGATATCTTGAAAAATGAAAAACTTCTCCGTAAAATGACTTGTTTTCAATAATTCAGTTCGTATTACAGCTGTAGGCTATAGTAGTCCAATATCGGTGATGCCGAAAAATATATATGTATACATCTCCGACGTTTCTCTCCGGTTATTATAAACTCTGTTGAAAGCTAATTATTACCCCCATAAGTGTGTAATGTATTTTTTTCTTCCCTTTCATTTCAACATCTCTTAAATACGTTTTATATAAGTTTGCTTTAACAAATTCAGGCAAGCAGGTGTTTTTGAAGTCTTTCTTTAAATTTTACAATAAATTTTTGCTTAGCATGCAATCAAGCGCATAGGTGAAAAACCTGCTCTGCGTGACCTAGTCAGGGTATTAATGTAAGCAATAAAAGTATAATAAAATGCAAATCAGCTATTTACCTAAGTAAATGTTCATTGACCTAAATCAATATAAAGGAGGGTTGATTGTGTAGGTGCTGAGGAATTTATAGAAAAGTACCAATTTTTGTTTATCAAAACTTTATTGCATCAAATTATTGTAGGAATATAATTAGCAGTTCAAATGTATTCGGAAATTTTACCTTTACAAACTACTTCATACGAAAGTTTAACGAAAAACAAAAAAAAAAAACGGAAAGTCTGAAAACAGTTTTAAGGGTAATTAACAATAGTTAATTCAGGGCTGCAATAAAACCATGAGTGAACTATGTAAGCAGAAACTACAATGTGTACCGCATAACCTGTATAGCATTTGGTACTCTTTTTTTTTTTAAATTTTTCTTTTGTTTCTTCTACAGCTTCTGGTAAAGATACTCTGTCCAGTCTCGAATTTAAGATTCTCTGGGAGATAGGAGATTTTTCGCCTTTTGGTCAAAAAATAGTTTTTTGAGGTCTTATTGGTATAAATTTTCTTTTGTATAGAAACGTGATTATTTTTGTTAAGTGATTTTCAAACCATTTCATACGAGCCATAACCTTAGAGCAATCCCTTAATATAACATATTAGCAATGCTGTTTCTTTGAATAGATCTTTTGAGTTTTATACTTCATTCTTTACAACCGATCTATTTTCAAGTCCTTACTCCATTGTTTTGGTTATTCTTCTAAATTTAGCTTGTATATAACTGTTTCATTTAAGAAATTACAACAATATAAATTTAGTTTCCAAAATTGTTTATTCATAGTCTTCTATGCACTATTTATTTGAAACAGATGTGTTCTCTAGGCGATTTGGTACAATGTTTACGATCGTATTTGCACTTTCGATTTCGTTCGAAAAGCAAATTTTTGGATTTAGTGATCCATTTTTTCATCCAAAATATTTTATGATATACCCTCACAAGGTTATTCAGTACTAATATTAGTAATGATACTCTCTCTAGTCTTGACTATAAGATCCTACGAGAGATCAATAGTAGAAATTTGATCAACTAGAATTAGTTATGGTGCATCAAATTTTTGAACAAATGAAAAAATAGAGAGTGTTTGTTCAATTTATGAGAAAAATAATTTATATAATTTATTGTGATCTTAAACCATGACACTTTCTTCTGTATAAAAATGTTAATATTTTTTTTTTTACTGATTTTCAAACCATTACCTATATCCGCACCTACAATGCAAATAACGTAACATCACTTTTTATAAGTTTGAAATGAAAACTACGCATATTGAAATAAGATTTGAGATTTGGTTATAGTTATATTGATTACACCTGACTAAACCAATTTTTTTGATGATACGCTGGTTTGCATTTTAGGTGACGATATTGTAGTTATAGCAAATTAATTAACATAACATATTAACAATGCTGTCTCTTTAAATAGGTCTTTTGAGTTTCATATCATTAGGGGAAAAAGACCACAAATCTTACTTTTCAACAATGTTGGTTCATGGAAAACTACTACTCTTTATTTGCCATACAAGTAATCACACTCTGGTTATTCAATTGACCGCTTCGAATACTTWGTCGTTTTGGGTCAATGTTTACGACTGTATTTGCATTTTGGACTTCACTCGAATAGACAATTCTTGATTCTAGTGTTTCATTTTTACTTCCAATAAATTTATATTGTACGATATACTATACTATGGTAACACTTTTGCATGTTTCTTGAAGTTATGCTGCAACTAAAGACCCTAAGTAGTTATAGTAAAAAAAGGGCGGCGCGGGTGTCAGAAATATAAAAAGAAAAAATATTTTGCCCAATGAAAAAATGATGTCAGAACAAATAATCRTTGTAAATCATAATTATTCATAACCACCACTAGAGTGGCGGTAATGCACCGTCACATACCGCATTGTTTCTTCGTAAGTTTTTCGACAAATATTCAGCCAACATCGTGACGAAGCCACTGTATTCGCCTGATTTAGTCCAGTGTGACTTGCTATGGCTATGGCTTGCTGTGACTATTCAGCAAACTCAAATGACCGCTTCGTGGAAACCGTTTTGACTCAATTGAAGACATTAAACGCGCATTGAAGGCTATTCTGGAAGTTAACATTAATAACAGTTTCGAAGATTAAAAAAAAATGTTGACACAAGTGTATCGTGGTCAAGGAAGATAACTTTGAAGGGGCATAGATTTTGAAGAATAAGTTAATAATTTTAAAATTATGGACAAAGTCTCTAAAACCTCTATTTCGTTATCACGTTTCTAATTCTATAGCTAGACCAAAAAAGGATATATTGACAAGAAATTTGGTTGTGAACAATTTTTTGACGCACTTTTATTAATTAAATTTTTTCATTTTCATTTCTTGGAAATTTTCATTTATATATCTCTTATTTCACTTTAAAGCTATGTTTTAATTTTCAGCCAAAAAACACACTTGAAGAAATTGTTTTTTTTTTTTTTTTATCATAAGAGAAACCTCTGTATAAATCGATGAAATTATCTATTCAAAACTATAGCCCCAAGAAAACAAAGATAAATTTTTAACTTTTCCTTCAATTAATTATATAACAATAAATGTTGTAAGATCCTTCTTCTGCACTTTAATGAATCTTGTYACTTAAAAACCACTTTTTCATTTGCACAAACATTTTACCGTGGTAACTGTAACAAATATTCCAACATATGCGTACTAAAAATCATAACTCCTACTATAATTGGTTATTTACTGTCCCCCAATGGAGATAGTGTGAAGTTGACGCTACCATGTACTTTATAAATCAGTATATTATAGCCTGCACAGATTTGTCCATATTTATGCTACGTTGCTCGACTTGTTTCCAGTATTTGGTTTTCCAGTTTTCCACCACATTAATTTTTTCATATCCTTCGTCCTTCATTTTTCGCTCATATTAAGTGTGCACGGGTTTTCGTATGGTATTTTTTAGTACACGCACCTATCGCGTAAGCTCTAAGCCTTCTTTACTCTCATTTTAGCCATTCTCAACTTTTCCAACTAGTTTAAACTCTCTTTTTTTAGTAGTTTTTCCATATTTTAGCACTATTACCATTTCCAGATTTTATCCTTTTACGGCGTTGTTGTTGCTTAAGAAACGAGTGTTGTAGCTTTTGGTGATTCGTGTCACTCTCATTGCTTTAGCCACATACGCCATTTCCCACAATTCGTGTATATATTGTATGACTCGTGACCATGCTCTTTCTCGGTGTCTCATCGTGTATGACATTCGTTGTTGGTGTGGAAAAATTTTCAGCGTTTCCTTTGCGGCCTCTTACACAGTGTGCACTGTTACATAATCGTAATTTCTGTGTGTGACTACAGCAGCAATAGCGGCAGGCATAAAGTCAGTCAGTTAGTTGGTTAGTAGTAGCAGTTATTTTATTGAGGGTAGCAAAGGTAGCGGCGCAGCAAAGGCAGTAAACTTTGTTAAACATTTTTGAAAATAAAATTCTTTGATTGTGAAAAAAGTTTGTTGTGTGCTAAACTTTCACAATGATATTTAATTTTATTGGAAAGAAAAAAATAAATAAACTAACAATGGTTTGAATTGTCCTTGTGGTACTCTTGGTATATCGTAACATATACAGTGGCAAGCGTATTAACGGAAGTGAATTTGTGTGTGTATAAGTGTACAAATGTGTCATCTGATATGTGTGCAAAAATGTTTAGAGTATTGACATGTTATGTGATTCCTGGCGGCTTGGTCCCAAGGGTCTAGTATAAGTTTTGAGAACATGCATTTTTTATTTATATAACCAAATTCTATTGAGTAAAATTCAAAGCTGACTTTGAAACTCACGAGTTCTGTCAAAAAAACCAATAAGCTTGCCAAAAGAGTTGGCAAATTAAAAAAAAAAAATTATGTGTTCAGGAGGACATCTTACCAATTAGAAAGAAAAATCTCTTCAGCCTTTCTCAAACGTATGAAGTTGAGAATATTATTTAATTGTGCTTCTAATCRTTTAACAATTCACAGTTATGTAGTCTTTTGAGCACAATTCTATCTTTATAGACTAAATTAACAAAATATAATCTGTGATTTGGCAGCACCAGCTTTTAAGCCATTTGTTTTTGAAGTTGCTGCAAAGTTTCTTAAAATACTATAAATAATATTATATGTTGCATAACTTTTATATCTATTTTCGTAAGGCTAAGAGTAAACCTTTAATTAACTTTCTTATGTTGCTTTTTTTTTTAAAGAAGTGCAATTTGAGTAAAAAGTTTTCGTTTTCAAAACAAAAACTTATGCAAAAAATCTTAGAAGCTTTTTTCAAACTCTCAAGATACTTAGTAGAGTAGTAAGTAAAYATTTTCTATCAATTTAAACATCAGAACGAATGAGGATCTATAGTATAGATTACTACTTTGATCTAAAAATCTTAGAAGCATTTTCAAAAATTCTACGAGACTTTGTACACTAAGTCAGCATTTTTTATAAGTTATGTGTAATAATTTTATAAAATATYTTGTAAGTGAAACTATTGAGTCACCTCTCCTATCAGTTTTCTAATTGTCAATACTGTTTCACCACTGACCTGACCATAATGRGCGAGAAGCATTTGTTCAAATTCAGGATTACGTTATAAATATAATTTTTTGTTTGTAATTTCTAGTAAGATTTCAACTTTTAAAAACAATATTTTTCAAATGAGAAATATTTCAAATATTTAAGCCTGAAGATAGATAGATAGATAGATTATAGTAAAAAACTATACATAATATAATGTCGATATATTTTGTGAAAGCTAATAAAGCCCCTTAAAGCTCCTAAAATGAATATGTGATAAGGAATGAAAGCTCATGTTAACGTTAGAAGTAATTGTAAAGGTAAAAACTTTGATGGAAGCTAACTTTGTGACAAGAAAAGTCGAAACTGAGACCAAATTGGTGACGAGAAAAGTCGAACAATTTGGTGAAATGAAATCTTTTGATATGAGTGTGTGATGAAGGATAAAAGCTCTTGTTAGTATTAAATTTTGAAGTTATTGTAAATGTGTAAATTGGTAAAGACTGAATGAAAGCTAATAAAATTTCAAAGAGTGTGGCTAACTCATAGTGTGACCAACTCATAGTGTGGGTGAAAACTTCCATCGTATGTGCATAAATAATTTGTATTATGTGTTATGGAAAAATTAACAGTTACAACGCTTTACATAACAACATTACACCGAGCTGATGGTAATACGCACAACTCAACTAACACAAAAACTTTCACTCCTATCCCCTTATAGGTGGCAATAGCATTGATATTCCAAATTGACGAATTGCAATAGCCAACTCGTAGTATACACAGTGAAAAATAATATTTAGAAAATATTCTAAGACGAACATACCAGTGAGATAAACCAAATAAAAAACAATAAAAATGTTTCGACCCAGTTGATTAAGAGATAAAAGAAAATTTCATAAAAAAAATTCAAGATAAATTATAAAAATATTTCCCTAAAATAAGAAAAGTTAAAGCTAAAATAAATAAAAACAGGAAAACAACAAAACTGCTTGTTGTTATACGAAAAAAACAAAATTACTAAGCAAAAAGTTCAATATTAAATAATCCTACAAAGAACTATTTCAATGACATAGCTAATAAACTTTAAATATTACCAACAAAAATAGGCGACACAAAGAACTAAAATAAAATAAAATAAAAGTAATATTAAAAAAACACTTGCATACCACAAAAATAAGTGTATAAAGTTAAAAATAAAAAAAAAAACAAGAAACCCTCTCAACTGCTACAGTTCAGTCATCGAATCGACAAGACAGTTACAATACAATAAAAGACAACTAAAGTCGAGCAACTACASCAGTAACAGTTAAGAAACGCCGCAGCAGCTCTTCGGCAGTAGAAAATCAACCAAAAGCAACAACTTCACTAACAGCGCAGCCTAAAGGAAAAAAAGCACAAGACAGCAAAAATGGCCGACAAGAAGATAGCAGAACAATACTATTCGCCACCGCCAAAGATGGGCAAATGGGAGGGTTTCAAAAAATTCATATGGAACAGTGAAACTAGCCAATGCCTTGGACGAACAGGAGGCAGTTGGGGTAAGTACCATTAAAGAAGAATAAATTTGATTGTACCCTTTGAAGTGCTATTGGTGGGAGCATCAGAATAGGATAGCATAGAGTAAGGTTTTATTTACGTAATCCTCACAGTATTTGGTAGCTATGCAAGCGAGTAAGGATTAKGCCAAAAGTGTTTGCGAAAATTTTGACGGTTTTTTTGTGCATTTTATTTGAGGAACTTACGAGGTCTATATAATGTACATACTTATTAATATAAGTGTTTAGCTCTAATTATGTTAAGCAATATTTCGTGTTATTTGTATGTACCAAAGTTTATAGGTACATTTTCTACAAATAAAAGCAAAATAATTCCGCCTTACTTTATATTACATTTGTTCGGGTAAAATGTGTTAACTTCAATATAAGTTTGACAGTTTTGACGTTTTGCACACGCCACTACCAGTTATCTTTCGTCTATAAAGCTTATTATTAAACTGTTAGGCGGCTTCAATTTGACTGATAACTGTCAAAACTATCACTTTACGCTCAGTAAATTGCATTTATTGTTTACGATAAAAAATTAATGGTGGTTGTGTAATAATTATAATAAMAATATAACTGTACGTACATTATATAAAGGTAACCTAAATATAGTAGTCAATATGAAGGCAGACGTATAATAAATCAATTTCAAGCACAGAGAATTCTGTTTGCTATATAAAAAATGTATGTAGAGAGCCATAGTATACTATATAAGTTGTTTTTTATACATTAATACACATCTAGATGTGTATAAGAGACAGGGCTATAGTAGTCCAATATCGGTGATGCCGAAAA
>NW_017534852.1:112673-117271 GCF_001853355.1 Bactrocera latifrons
TTCAACAAAAATAAAGATAGTACTATCTTACATACATATAATATCTTAGGATAAGCACTTGAGTKCAGTATCTTTCAAGTTTCGCGAGCGAAATGATGGCAGCATTTGTTGCACCTCTCGATAAAATTACAGCATAACTGTACTACTAGTTACTAGTTTCACGGCGTTAAGATGATAAGATGTAGAGAAGATAATTTTAATAATATGAGTGAATATTTGAAATATTCAGATTTATGAAGATCCACTTCAACTGATGAAAGATTGATGAAAATTATTACCTAATGTTTCATTAACGTCGGATTATACCTTTCTTTATAATGCTAGATTTCTAGTTTTATTTTTTATATTTTGTTCTGCCGACCTTCATTAAAACTTCATTGGTCATGCACTACTAACAACTTGAAAAGCATTACCGTAAATAGCAATTTCGAACAATAAACTTTGCATTTTACTAGTAATTTCGCAAAAACAAAATTTGGGAATACTAATTGCATGCGAATCATGATAACTTTATTTATTTCACACGACAATTCTGGCGCCACAAGCGTAGAGACAATGCTTCAAAACAACATTCTGGGACAGTTTTAGTAAACAGACGGCGATTATAGTGGGAGATAAATCAATGAATGAAATTGTTTCACTTTGGCTATAAATAACTTTCTCGCTTCAGGATTTTTAATAAATTACGCGACTGTCAACAATGTTGCAGTGTTAATGTCATATCTTCAAATATTATAATTAAACTTTTAATCTAAATTAATTGTTTTATTCGTCATTGCTGCAATTGTATATGTTATTAATTACTGCTATGTATGAATTAATTGAGCTGATTTATCCGCCTAGCAAATATTAAATACTAAAGGTTTAGGTAATTTTTGTAAATTTTAACAATAATTATAGCATTTCTCTAACTGTTACTATAACCTCGTTGAAATCTGTTAATAAAAATTCAACTTCAAAATATGAGTATCATAGTATCAATAACACATATTTTTGTCRAAAATACCCTGGAGATTTCAAAGAAACCGATGGCTTATGACAGTAAAAATTGAAAGATAAAGAAGGRGAGTAGTAGTTCTATTTCCATACTRTCAACTTACTTACTAAGTACAGTTTATAAASAGGTTATATATAGGTAGGTATTATCTTTTTTATTTCTTTTTTAACCTTATAGAGTGCAGAACTTGTTCAACTGTTTACCTTATTCTCCAAATATTTTCGGCAATCTCGGAGATTTACTACAGTCGATAAYTGCCTTTGAAATATTTCTCTCTTTGGCTTATATGAGGCTAGAATATTAACTATAGAAGATTATATATCCATTTAACCTAATTAGGGCAGTTTGATTTGATATCAAAWTTTTTTTTTGACATGATCTCTTTCAATTAATTTGTCACTATGACAAACACAGACTTTATTAACTATGTTCGAATAGTTTTTTCACTATTTGAACGTTAATTTAGGAAACAAATTTTGAAGAGTCTTAATTAAAGTCTTGCCCACCCGAAGACATAACAGTTTCTGATCTTACTGAAGATTTGTGGATTCCTTCTTAATCATGAATTAAGCCAAACCTTTGATACCTTGACGTATTTCAGAGAGCGCGTTCTACATCGAAGGGAACAAATGGTAGTCCGAGGAGGTAAGGTCTGGTCTATAAGGCGGGTGCGACAAAACTTCATAGATGAATCTTGCCTTTTTATGATGGAAAGTATCTAGTTATTGTAGTTATAAATTCCAGCGTGTTTCGGCAAACGCTTACTTCAATTTGATAAGATCTTGTCTTTAGCGCTTTCCATCTATAGCTATATATGGCTCATAGATATTTGGCTTTGTCGTTGATTTTTCTGCTTGACCAAGTTTCACATATGATTGTTTTCATTTAGTGTTGTCGTAATAGCTACATTTTTCATCAGCAGTGATAATTTGGGGAAAAAACGACTTCTTTTTGTAGCGTTCACTTAAGTATTTCTGATAGGCAAAGAAATATTTTACCGTACAAAAATTTTCAAAATATCAMACCACGGATATTTTTTTCCATACCATAAGCGGTTTTTCCTACAYGGTCTATACTGCAAACAAACAAAATTAAAGAATTTTAGTTTGAGAATCTCCCCAATAATCTAACCCAAACACGCATAAATATAACCAGCATAGAAACCAATACATGCATGCATGAATATATTGGTCGCATGCGATACGCTCGCACGCATTAAATCGATCGATTGCTCGGCAAGGTACTTGTTCGAGGGGTTGCTTGGCAGTTGTTGAACACATGGAGTAGTAAGTGAATACATATGTACACATTCGTTTATGACAGCTGCAATTAGATTGAACACTGGTATGGTGATTGGGGTTAACCAAAACTTTGTGCTGCWACTACGAGTGGAGTTGTTGTGCCCACCTTTCTATATAACTATGTTTTAAGTTGCAAGCAAGTGGAGTATGGCGTCGTGTTGGGTTGTCACGTAACACTCAYTGTATTGATGTTGTTGCTCCTAATATTGATAGGTATGTATGTGTACTGGTACATAGTGTATAATGCTGTTGTTGTCGTATGACTAATCGTTTAATAGTTTCGTGCTTACGGCACATTACTATAAAAAATGTATGCCCTAATTTTACCTCTTACTAATTTTTCTTTGGAGTTTTATTAAGTTTCCCACACTTTATGTTCATTTTCTTTGCCATTGTAAATTCAACTATCTTTTGGGGTGCAAATTATTGTCGAGAATTGTTAATGTTGCCGATTTTGTCATAGATAATTTGAGGTTATATATAGATAAAGGTTTTTATATATATTCGATTTGTAAGTTATGTAATTTATTTTTTTTTTTTCACTAAAATAGTCAAAATCGGAAATATGTAGAAACGAATAGTTTTTCTAATCATCGAACGACTTTAGGCGCAGGTTGTTTCAACGTATTGCTTCAATACACCCCTCTAGCAGTGCTTAGACCCAGCGGATGCTAGCTAATTTTTTAAGAAAAAWAAATATCTCACAAGACCTTCAGATAGCACCAATAAAAATTATAATTTTATTATAGTGATGTATCTGAAAGCATAAGCTTGATAAATAGAGGAGCACTTAGGTTTTAGGAGCCTTTAAGTAATATATATGTAGGTTTCATTAATTTAGAGGGTATGCGCACTTTCTCCATTCTCGTTCATCAMGTTCGATGACGCGTTATCAACTATTCTCCCAAAAGGTTTTTTATTTGCTGTATAATATAAATGTGATGGACCTCCCATATCTTACACCTCGTTGATTATCCGGACATGAAGTTGTCGCCAACAGGTAAAGTGTCAAATCTTGAATACTGAAAGTGCCAGGTCATTACCTTTTGACATCGACCATGCTTCAGCGCCTTACCGCACCAAGGGTACTAAAGCGAGTTCTAGGATTTTAACTTTGTCTGTCGAGAGGTACACACGATATCTTATAGAGCTTTGGAAAGCTATCTTGTAATAACCTCGGTTTTTCCAGAATTTGCAATGTGAATATTTGTTCAACTGTGAARCATCCATGGTCTTGAGCCGAACTTATAAGCTTTAATCAGTTTTTTGGCAMGAACTTTCAGACTTTCTTTCTTGCTGGACAGGAACTTGCATGCACACAATATACTTTCGTGCCTGCGATAAAGGATTTTGTGGGTAGTAGTATCAAAAGTGTATGTACACAGTTTTTCATTATACGAAATTTCCACCATACACGCCATTCAAACTACAGTATATACAAATAGTGCACATATGTACATTTTCGTACGTTTTTGTAGCACGAAATAGAAAATCAATTCTAACCTAACTCCCATGGATGTGAATGCCAAAACACCAGCTACAAAATATTATTGATATAAAAACATTTTTTTGTTGTAGGTACTACAACTTGCGTAACTGTTTATACTCAAAACATGGAAAATAATAGTTTGCAGTTAGGATCTTGTTGGTGTTGGTATAATCAAATTGAAAAACTTTTTTGGCAGCCGAAAAAGAAGTCTGCCTCAAGACAACTCAATATGATATCTGTGGGTATTTGCCAAACATACATATGTATGTACCATGTTTTATACATGAAATTACTACTTTGCATGTAGTAAATGKCTTGATATTCTCTTACAACCCGAACTAGAAATATAACCGCTTGTAAATATGTTTGTGCTCATAAGTAGGTTAAAATTGTAATCTATTTGTATGTAGTATTACGACGTGCCGTCATGCTATTTAGAGGTTTTTGAGGACGTCTTATTGCGCTTATTCTATTCGCAGTTGYAAACTATGAAAAAAATGAAAATAATGTCCAAAATTATATAACTGTTTACGTAACTTAGGTGTGGTGAGGAGATAAGCGCAAGTCTACGAACGTAATGTTTGTTAACAGTTTGCAGGTATGTATAGTATAGTATGTATAGTATGTAATAACTGATTCATAGTAAAACATATTCGTATAATAAAAAGTCAAAATTTTCTTTGCTGTTTTAGTAAAACTAAAAAAAATAGAAAAAATGCGAACATTATTGACAAATACTAATATTTCAATATTTATTTGATAACTATTCTTTATTTTTTGAACCATAAATTTTCTTAAATGATAAAATGGC
>NW_017534852.1:117575-122082 GCF_001853355.1 Bactrocera latifrons
GGAAATTATTACTCTGATATGTACTTAAAAGAGTTGAACTGACGGTATTAATTTTACTTTGMTAATTGAAAAACTTTCTCTGCGAATTGCTCTAAAATTTTACGTTCCATATTTGTTGCTAAAACACCTCGTCAAGGTAACAAASGCAAACAAAAGCTCACAAATCTAAYAGCTTCACAGTCACTGCGCTTGCTAATTAGTATGCACTTCAATGCAAAAAAATACAACAATATTTAATTATGAAAGTTTAAAGCACGATTTCAGGCGTAATTGCTATGTGAACCTATAAAATTGTTTTTTTGATTTGCAACAAGTTTGAATGACATTTATTTATTTATATATTGTTTAGTTATAAGCGACTAAAATGCTGAATTGGAAAGCATAAGTTGAGTGCTGAAGTATAGAGGTTTAACAAACTACGTACATAACTATTATAAACCTTATTAGTAAGGCTGTTTTATTAGTGTATTTTATTAGTACTTCTAATAACTAGATATATATAATCTAACTTGATTATAATTAATTTCTAGAAACATCCAATACTATTGAACTATTTTTTCGTTGTAAGTAGAGGTTTTTAAATTAATTTATAGATAAAGGGCTTACCGGTTTAAAATAGCTTAATAATATATTGCTCTGTTATTTTGAAGGACTCTCGGCAAATGGAGTAGTTCGAAAAAAGATAATTTGACGAGATATCGTCCAAGAACTTTGTACAATCCCTGCTAGCGGTATGAAATGAGCCTTTTTTGTGAAAATRAAATACTAATTTTGAAYRGGAAAGTAAAAATAAAATAYTGAMCATTGATTTTTACCCGTTTTGCCCACCTTTCTGACAATTTTTTCCAATAAGTCCGTATTTTGATGCAAACTAATCAGACACCCAATTTCCGAATTACGCGTAGTAATCGAAGTGCTGCTCAGCCAATGCATTTGAATCGATTGAAATAAATGGTAATCGGAAGGGGCCAAGACTGGGAATACGTTTTGTAGGGTAGCAGTTCCAACCCAAGTACCGATTTTTCTTTGTGTGCAGTTGCATTGTCGTGTAAAAAAATTGCTTTGCCGTGTCTTCTATTACCATTTTCGAATCGATCTGCTTTTGCAGTCCCATTAACCCATTCTCGATTTAGAATTATTAAAATAAATCCATTTTTATTTGCCAGTGACAATTCGATTTATCGTTTTCCAGGTTCCTCATTTCTTACATTAAGATCTCTATCTCTAAACCGTTGAAACCTTCTTTTRCATATGTTGGTGATAGAGCATGATCACCATATGCCWGGACAAGCATTCGATGCGACTCTGCAGTACTTTTCTTCAAAAGGAAACAAAAAAWTAATRCTTTCCGCATACTGTAAGACAAAAATTAAAGCTCGTTCAAAACAAATGTTCCCTACCACCACATTTGAATCTTAATGCTCACTTCATAACGATACACCGGATATTGTTTTTGATATACGTTCTTGGAATTTTAAGRGGCAAACGTTTTGAACGTCATATTTTCGGAGAATTGGTCGAATTGAGATCGAAATACCAGTCTCAACAGATTAGGTATCCCCGCGATCTACATCACAGAGATGAGGACGAAACATAATATAAAATGGTACGATATACAAGAACTCTGTCAACCACATTCTATGTTTAACATGTTAATAAACTAAAAGGGTTTCAGAGTTTCTTAAAGAATTTTAATAGCGACTGCTTCAAATATTGTTTAGAAAATGATGACGCCGATATGTGATTCATAAGTACATCCGATCAAATCCCATCTCGAACTGATCTAACCTAGTAACAGCCCTCTGTAAAGAATAAAATTTTCTGAGATATTATTTATAAGTACATCACATCATTATCATTTTCAGAACAATACAAAAGCATGCTAAAACTTAACCCAATTTTCCATACACTTGATATAAACCTGTTCATTACGGATTTGATGAATGCAGTGTTCTCAGCTAAGTTGTTAAGCATCTGTTTTGCGACTCCTACTCGATGTCGTTTTTGACTGGCATGAGACAAACTTTGGATGACTCCACGATTTTCTTACTGATTATTTGGGTGTCACTTAATTATTTGTGTTTGTATTAAAGTAAACTTCTAAAAAACATTTCTGAAATATTTTCCAYAAGTAGCCATAGAAAATTTATAGTAAACTCCTTGTTTAATTTCTTTGCCATGGTATAAATATCCAAAGAAAACAGCTGCCAAACTTACACTTACTGACACAAGTTTGACCCCCAACTTTACGCTAACGTAAGAAAGCTGAAACCAATGTAGGAAACAATTTTATCGATTCGGTCCTTATATGGACCAGTCCGGATCAAATTTCTTCAAATGGTATAAACTTCAGAGCCTTTAAAAATATCAGTTTCAGATACACAAGTACAAATATGTATTTTTAGCGACGCTTCTAAAAATAGATTTAAAATCCGAATAACTGCCAACCAAGCGATAACATATAATTTAATGGCAACCATAAAGAAATYGGGAAAATGGCATTACATGGCGAACAAGCATAATCCAAGCGGACTCGAAATGGGAGACAAAAATAGAGATAATCGCCAGCAGCTGCAGCAACTCATTCGATTGGAAAAATACCACTGCAGACGTCAGCAGTTTAATAAATAATGCAATTAGCTKGCAATCAATTTTGCAGACCGCACTGCGATCAGCTGGAGTCAACTGCAGACATTACAGTGCCTCCATTTAATATGTGTACGTGTGTGTATGGTGTGCATAACTCTGGTTAAGCAATTTATTTTCACCGCATTTTTTGCACATTCTTACTTGCAATAACTACAACCATTCCTTTGCAAATGTACTTTGTTATACTTCATTGCAATTGGTGACATTTTTTACCAACAACAACATCAACTAAGACTTACTCAATGCCACGTAGTTATACAGCGTACTTTTTTGAAGTCGGCTGCTGCAGTCGGGATACAACCGTGCGATATATAATTGGACAAGATGAAAAGGATGTCAGGCAGCTGGCGCTGATAGATCGATTTACATGCATTATTCGTGATTTTTCCGAATGAATGGACCGTCGTGACAAACAAAACTGGGAGAGAGAAGGGAGAGGAAGGGAGCGGTCATGGACGGTGGTGGATATTTAATTTCAGCATTACAAATAGTTGCAGTCAATGCCAGGGAAAAAATTGGTTTGCAACTGTTGGCCGTGAACGTAGGAAATAGAAGGAGAAATGCCTGGAATTCCATTGAGGCGTGATGGAGCTGAGAGGAAACAGGAAGCTGCAAGTGGAATGCAATGTAGAACGGGTGAAAATTGGCCCGGAAATGTAGTCCACTAAATTTACATGAAGAACAATTTGAATAATTGCCACATTTCTGCATAGCAGCTGTCGTTAAACGACTCGAATGCAGTGCTAACAACTCGTTTGTAATTGCAGTGAAAGGACTAAAAATATACATATGTAATTTTAGTTAATGACGGGAGCTCTTTTGAAAAAGGAAAAAAATTTGAAGATGCGAAAAGAGCGAATTATAATGATGATGTCTCTAAAGGATAAAAGTATGGGATAAACCGCGTACAAAATATGTATGTTTCCACAAGATTAAATATGAGAAAATTTCTTCCGACTATTTAAAACGGGTTGTAATAGGATGTAATAAATATAGGTTATATTAAGATTAAAATGGCATATAAYTAGTAAAAAACTGAGGAAAATTAAAAAGCATATTTCTTAAAATGTAACACTCTTTATTACTCTGTATTTATGTTTATACAAGTTGGTATTATTATGGATGGAATAGAGTTGAATGAAAATTGAATCGAGGCTATATTTTCCATTATCGGATCTGAAGGACAAGTCCACATAAACTACGTGCACAAACCTAATCGATACTAGATTGCTACATTTTTCGAAGYTTTAACTCCATATGGCAATATGTATATATTGGGCCAATGAACGCACGGCGCGTTTCCGAAGTACATTTTGTCTGTTTCCAAAATAGAAAATGTCAAATATTTCGAATACGCTTGCTGAGCATTGATTTTCGCATAAAAGTTAGTTACAATCAGAGTATAATGGCGCATTCAGGTCATTTAGTATGAGACCAGCATTTGCGGGTTTTAKACTCAAAACTTTAAYAAAAATGTGTTTAGTWGATTCATAAGAGRTATCTASATCMTCTGCTATCTATCTGTCTGCTTCCATATTTTTCGACAAATATGGAGACCTGTTTGTTTTACATAAGCTCTGTTAGATTTTAAATTTTGTAAGAAACTATCAGACTATCAGATATTAGCAGAAGAACGTTCGCTTTTCGAAAAACAGAGGTTTTCGTTAGAGTTCGCATCTTTTGTTAAGTTTGTTATAGAACTTTTTTTCGAAAATATTCGAGCGACTAAATTAGAAAAATTTTAAATTCTATAAATATTTTTTTTTTATTCCATGAATGAAATACATATCTATGAGTGGGAAAATTTGCTTTACGTAAGTAACAAAGCAGTTTAAGCATTGTAATCTGACTCCGAATT
>NW_017534852.1:124734-135132 GCF_001853355.1 Bactrocera latifrons
GTGAAATGTATAACGTTGTAACGCATATCCTTTGCATATGTTTCAGCTCTATAGTTTCTTGACACACTGTCAGCTGGGAAAACATGAGAAGCTGCAGTGGATTGTACGTCRTTGCTGTCATAGTGATAAGCTTTAMATRAAATTCTCAACTTGACACCGCAATACCAGTATGATATGGAAGAGGAAACACACAATGTACTCACAGTTTAAAAAATATTAAATTAAATAAGAAACAGCTAGTATTTTTACTGTCGCAATTGAAGCAGAGCAAAGGTTTGGTTATGTTTTAGAAAAAATAATCGAAATTTTCTTTTAAGGGATTCTATACAGTAGTGAGTAAAAAAATATCAGTTTTTCATGCTAATTATCGAATGTAGTTATGCATATTTAATTGAAAATATTCTTGGAAAATTTGAAGTTGSTTTCACGAATAGTTTCGGAGATATRAGCGTGTTTGTAAAAATGTTTAACTTAGACTAATCGACTTCCAAAACTTCAAACGAGTTTTCAGAAAATAATGTTTTAAAGCTTGAAATTTTAACACGACCTTTTTAGATATACAGGGGATTCATTTAATTGTTTTTTGTTTTAAGAAAAAACACAGAAACTTCAAATTTAATGGAGAATATTTCGCGAAAGAACATCCTTTGGCATCAATCATTTCAGACATCAAATAATCGGTTATCATATCACGACAACGGTTTCATTGAGGGCTACGTTCTCAAAGGCACAATTTTTGAAGAAATATGGACCGATGATTCCACTGGCCAACAAACCATACCAAASTGGTGCTTTTCCGGTTGAAATGGCAACTCTTCGTCCCAAATGCGGCAATTTTGTTTGTTTACATATCCATTGAGCTAGATATGGGCCGCATTCATGAATAAAGTTTGGCTCGAAAATGTCGGTTGTTATTGGAACTTTTAAAAAACCCATAGAACGAGGCGATGTCGTTTGGAAAGGTCAAGTGACTTCAATTCTAGCATAATCTGTAAATATGAATTCTCAAATTAAAATGCGCTAAGTTGTTTCGAATGTTAGTCCAAAATGCTGAGAGTGGCGCCGAGTTCACTCTCTACGATCGTCTTGTACACTCTCAGCTACATTTATTTTCTTCACTGCGTGCTGGACGTGGTCTATTCAATCGAATATTATCCAATAATGAATGACGGGTCTCAAAATGGGTTATGGCATTGCGAATAGTGCGCTGAATAGGCCGATTGTTTTGGACATAAGTAGAGCGGAGCGCTTGAAACACTTTCTTTACAGAACGTGAATTTTCGTAATAAAGTTGAACAATATGTACGCGTTGTTCCGGCGTGAATCTTTCAATGAGGAAATGCCGAACAATACTGAGCAAAAGTAACATGACAGCTTGACCGTACTCAAGCGTGATCTGTCAAAAAAATGATATTCAAAAAAGTACCTCTACTTCTGTCACCAGTTATAAATACATACATATGAAGAAGATTTTACGATAGAACTCTTATGAAATTTAAAGTATTTGGGAAGAGGAATGAGGTCACCACCTTTAAAAAACTACAATTAATATCTTACCTAGTTTTGTTAAATTTTCTTTTATTAGTTGGACAAATAAATCATGTATTCAGAATGAAAAGCAAACATACTATGGTAGTCTGTACCATTATTTTAAACGGAAAGTGTACACTAATATGGTCTTCTTTGAGAAAGAAAACATTTCGAAAATTTCTGGTGATATAGTTTTCTAATACACAAACTAATACATTAAAAAATGTTTATAAGCGAGATTCTTATAATTCTTAAAATTTTGGACTGTTCGTTAATTCTGCTCTCAAGTAGATTTAGTTAACTTCAAAGCAGTACAGTTCTTTTCTTTTATTAACAAAAATTTGTGCATAAAATACAACATTTCAGCTTTACCCTCTTTAAACAATACATTAACAGATTTGTGCAGTTATAAAAACCTTAATAATAAATGCAATCTATCATAATCAGCACCTATGTATACATTTAACGTTGTCATAATTAATAAGAATGGCATGGAACCTTCCGAAAGCAATAAGTTCGTATACATACATTCAGTACATATAAATATACCCATTTGTTATAAAAAATGTCTGTGTCTTTGAACATTATAATTTGACCTGCATTTTCGAAATCGTTTCGATATCCATATGTACATTTAAATGCATATTTGTATTTATGCTGCGGTTTCTTAATGAAGACAAGCGGATTACATCGAAAAACTATTCATTATTCAGCTGTGCCTTATCATATTTTCACACAATTCATTAATGCAATTGACAGCTCATTTATTTACGATTGCGATAAGCGAAGATCAAATTGTATTTATGCGCATGTGTATATATGTACTATACATATACATATGTTTATGTGTATAGTAAATTTTTTAGAGATTGCAACACTAATATGTAAATGTGCAGTTGCAGAGGCTGGCTGATAATATGGACTTAATACAATTAACTACTCAGTACTTTAAGCTCAAGTCCACAGATGTAGATGTACAATTATGCATCATATTAGTTAATTAAATTATTTCTCAGCAAAAGTTATGTAAAATAAGGTAATCACTAAATTAATTGCTCTCGTAGAATTAACATTAACATATGTATAACAAGATAACATATAGTGATTACCTTATTTTATATAAATACTAGGGGATCCGGCCACGCGTTGCTGTGGTATACAGTTTATACTATTCAATACAGTGAACATTTTATTTACGAATAAAGGCGAAATGTTTTTGTCGGTATAAGAATGTAAGGGATTGTACAATTGTACACTAGTTTTGAATATGTTTATACAGATAAATTTCATTGGAAATAATAACGAATTTATGGCTGCTTAACAATGTTCGTTGTTAATGGAGGTGTCCGCTTAATAGGGCTTAATTTAAGATAGCTTTTACTGTATTCTTCATTTATGAATCGTCTTAACTACCCTATCKTTTAAGTTGGTTCGAACTGGATACAGTGTGCTAAATTTTGCTAAAATCGGTTCAGTCGTTTAGGTGTCCATCGCGGACCAACAACGTGAAGGGTACTTTTTATATATAGTATAAAGATGTATAGTTCTTACCGAGTTACGTTTCCTACACTGGTTCGAAACCAGACTGATGGTACTTTAGGAAGTCTCATCATCTATTACTTTCACAGAATTTCTTTGTGGCCCGTTACAACTTAGTATATGTTGTTGCGGTTRTTGTTGTAGCGCCAAAAACAAGTAGTAATTTCGATGCTTGGTTCCCTGTTGTCAATTCTTGGCTGAATAAAAATCTGTCGTGGGAACAGATTAGTAGGCAGACACTACCAAAACCAGATGCTACCAAAATTTTCCATAAACTCGAGTTTATGTCGCTATGGAATGCTATTWTTAGTACTGAGACTGGGTATTAGTTGGATGGCGAATATTAGCAATTAAGCTGCGTAAAAGATATTGAAAATTCATTATGAACGCCTATCTGATTCTCTTGTGATTTTATCCTACCTATCCTATTTCTCAAAATAGAGATCTTCTTCAAAAAATATTGCCTCTTTTATTTGTAAATTTCCGAATTACTATAACTGCACAACTATGACATAATGACGAATAAATCTTCCTCTTCTACGCTTTCAAGCAACTCAGATTCATTCACTGGTGATTTAAATGCACTTTACTTGGAYGAATTTCAGCATTTATCCATTGAATACTTTTGGTCGCTTTACTGATGCTTTTCATTTAAAAATTGTTTGCACTCAAGAAATGCATTAAAAGAGCAAACAAATTCGTAGAAGATAGGAAAAACTAAAATACTATATTTACAATGACAGTCAGATTATTTTCATTAACTTGAAATTTAAGCCAGAGCGTGCAAGCAATGTGCTTAAAGGTAAAAGCAAAAAAAGAAAAAGAAATAATTGAATAGATATAATATAAAAAAAGAAGCAAAATAATCAAAGCTGTGTCTTTTTTTCATGGCATATTCAAAGCTAAGCARAAGTGCCACAAAAAAGGATACAACGGAAGTGCACAAGGACTACGCATACTCGAGTTATACAAATTGAAGCAAAAATGTAGCGAAGAAAATATAATCAATATAAAAAATATGAAAACCTTAAGCTATAAGATTACATAGTGCGCCAACTAAACTTCCAGGTATGCAAAGCAATAGAGGAAAAAGACAGCGTCGCGCAGGTGGTGGAGGGTGTGTAACAATCTAACCTTGTRGGCGTGTGCAAATCCTCAAGTGAATTTAAAAGCGCTAAAGGCGCAATATGGTATTTCAGTAAAATAGTATATATAATATGAAAAGTAAGATGGAAATATGAGTTCACCTCCACATGACCAAATAAAAAATGTGAAATATGTCGAAAGATGGATGGGGCAGTGGAAATCCTTGAACTATGTGGAAAATTATTGCGTGTGCCTGACTATCCCTACACAAGTATTTACCATTCTAACACATTACTCTTTACTACAATAATATCTGTTTATACATATGTATGTTGTTTTGCATTTTGCATTACATTGAATAGACAGTTGCCCGCGGCAATGATTGGCTTGGCAGCTGGTGAGCAGAAGGCGGCGTCAGTGTTGCATTGACAGTGACAAAGTAGTTGCAGCATAGTAAATGTAAGAGTTGCTTGCGGAATTTTACGCGTATAAGTGCACTTCCGTCACCTTAGTAAATGGTTACAAGTAGTAACTGTTTTTCACCTTTTACTTCATAGCAGTTTAATGTGTTTGCGGGTTTACGACAGCGGGTTGTAGAGAACTTTTTGAGAATGCTGTGTTTTATGCTTTAAAATTTTGTAATTTTATGTTAACTGACATTTTTTAGTATTACTTAAATATAATTGTTTATCTTTAACACTATTCGCAAGAGGTTATAGTATAGTAAATAGTTATAGAMTTCAATGTGGCTTTAAGGCGTGAATGTTCTATTAAAAAATAACATYTATAATAGTATAAGTCAAAGTATTCCCAATTTGAAGTTATAATATTTTCCCATCTTTTTAGCAGTTTGTGAATTCCACAAAAAAAAAAAAAAAAAAAATGGCAACAGTAGTCAAAAGAGCAAAAATGCTGCCTATAAGGCGGATGAGGAAAAACCCCGCAACAGCTGTTTTCCAAGTAGTTTTTAGCGGACTTGCAACATAAGACCGAGCGTTGTCATGATGGAAAATTATAGCCTCGTRTTTAGTCGTGAACTCTTGGCAATCACTCACATCAATTTATTCCATTTCACCTGAATTTGGAAGCTCTTAGTAAGCACGCATTTCTTATCCCACAAACTACACAGCATTTTCTTGAAGTCACGGACATTCGGCTTTGCTGTTGATATGGTTAATCAGCTAGKTCCATATATGATTGTTTTGGTCATATATCACAGTCACAATCCGAAGCAGAAATGAGTTCTCTTCATCTTAGTTTTTATTGACTGCAAATTTCATTGGTTTTGAATGTAGACATGTGTGATATGGCTGCTTCAGTGATTCCCAAAGACAATTCACGCTCTTATTGTGATTGCCAACAATCTTCCTCGAATAATCCTTCTAGTTCTTTATCTTCTTTGGTCGTACAGGACGTTTTTTCACTTCCACACCAAAACTATCTCTTTTTAAATCGTTCAAATCACTTTTGGCAGTTCGTTCAACTAGAGCTTGCTGACTATAAAATTCCACAAAAATACAATGATTTTCGGCTGAGGGTTTCATCATGTTAAGTCCTCGTCATTACTTAACATGATGAAAACCTCAAACCTTTCCGCAAAATTACTTTTTCAGGCACAAAGTACGACATAATTGAGTGGAAAGCATTATTGTTGTTTACGCTTCGAACAATTTGTGAAAAGGACGCCCTTGATCATTAGCTTTGCAATGCTTGTTCGTAATATTGAAACAATGGCTAATGTTCAAGTTATGCTGTCTCTTGGAAAACCGGACGAATGTAGGCAGAGATCCATATWAATGTTATGTTACTGTAACCTATTTCTGATCTTTGTATCTTTTGCGCTACGGAATCAGACTACTGGGTTTCATTTTTGTCCCATAAGGGGTACGCATAAATTTAGTTTTTTGGGTCTTACGACTTTACAAGTKAGCTCTAATTTTTCAAGGAAAATGGAACTGATTTAGCTGGGATTCTAAACTTATAATAATGTGTTAGGGACAACACAATTGACCTGGTATATCAAACCGTACTTTGACAACTTGTTTGAAAGTCTGTGAGTGTACTGTCTGCTCTTCTTTTCCGCAGTTTTATTAACAAAAAATTTCTATCTGATTTCTCTTGTTCCGGTAGCTCTTAGCAAGTGTTATTTTTAATTCGACAACAGAATTGTTTATGTTATCAACMAATTACGATCATAAGCATAGAATTTGCAGTTATTATTGCAGTTATTATTATTCACAGCGTGCTATTAGATTTAATGAGGGACATAAAAGCTATTTTTACATTGCTCTGGGAATATTTTGTAATTTCGTGCACTAGGGGTATGACTATCAAKATTATATTTTTTAATCTACCAAATGGCAAATTAACTATAAATTGTATGAGAAGTGATTTAAGAAGAGCGAACAATTTGAATGAAAGTTTAATACTATACCATCTGCTCAAATTTTACTCAGGCTGATACCATTAAACCRCACGCATAACGCGATTCGAATTTTTTTTCCCCTCTGATTGGTATTATCTTTTTTATTTTGATGTGAAGTTTGATCTCCATTTGAAATGTTTTGGGTAGCGTATTAGAGAGTTACTTTACCATGACATACCATAAAGATTTAGCAGAGAATATCAAAGTCCCTTTCAGGTTCACTTAAAACCTAATCGTGATTTTTTTGTTGATGAAGATTGTCATTAAAAATCACAAAATAAATGATTGACAAAGTAGCTGAGGTTCTGTCATTAATCGAGCGCATCATTACTGGTGACGGTATTATATCGCRGATGTCCAACAAGCTAGCAAATGACGCTTCAAAAATGTGCTGAAAAAAATCTCTGGAGATGAAGGACATSCCAGTCAACTGTTATAACAAGTGTATGAAAAATTGGCATACTTGTAAAAATACTATTGCCCATGCAGGTCAATTTTTTTCAGCTGATGTCTGAGATTTTCTTATTATTTTAACTTGCTCTTTTTAAACAATTGAGAKTTTCGATTTGCCCTTTTCTTAATTATTTCTTTTTTTCTTATATAATCAAATAGGTATACAAATCTTTTATCGATCAATTGAAAAATTATATAATACTAGAGGACTCGGCCACGCTTCACTGTGGCTGATACATAGATAATACTACTACTACTATCTATATGATTTCTATTAGTTGGATTATAATTATTAGTTAATGCGATATAGCATTTCTGTGAAGCATTTTGAGTGTTAATAAATCATTGCTTTTTGGAGAAAAATGTTGAATGTTGAATTTGTGCTCAGGGAAATCCACTGATGAAAAGTTATTTGCTAAGCTTAAGGAGGCGAAAGCTCTGTGCAAAGTGGGTGCCTCGCAAGTTCATAATCCAACAAAAACTGATTCTGAGAAGTGGTTGAGTGCTCTCTAATCGGAATAAAGCCGAATTTTTGCGTCGGTGATAGAAACATAGCTCCATCATTTACCACTGGAGTCCAATCGACAGTCATTCTAGTGGACTGCACATGATGAACCGGTTCTCARGCGTRGRAAGACGAAAAGGGCGGCTGGAAWGATTATGACATCAGTATTTTGGGATGCATGTGGCATACATACATACTCAATAACTAATGACTGAGACACTTATAATCTATTTTCTACTATTTCAGATACTTAGCAATTGTATAATTTATTATGAAGAATCTGTTTAAAATTGTACGCATATATTCAAATGATTCCTACAAATATGAATTTTGAACAAATAATTATAATTTGAAATACGAGTATAACAACTTCCTTTTATATATATAGATGTGGAAACATGAGGGTTATTTTTTGAAATCGGACAAAATTAGATGAACACCACGTTCGACCACAATAAAATAACAATTTTATTAAAAAAATTATAAAATTTTTTGTTGTGATATAAATAAATATGTTTTTATTTTAAAATTGTCACTAAAAAATTTGAAATTCAAAATTAAATTCTTTTTCATTAAAATTTGTTTTTAAAAAATTTTTGCTACATTTCTTCGTGTAACCAAAAATCACACCCCTTATTTTTGGCAGTGAATGCACATAATTGTTATTGYTGTGTTTACAGTGCATATGCATATTACAATTCGATTTAATTGAAGTCATTAATTCAAATGACATGTTGGTTTCATTTAACATGAGAAAATAGAAAAGCAAAAAAGCAGAAAAGCAGAAAAGTGAGATGCTAATTGGAATACCGCACGTAAATATGAAATAGGGTGACAACATGCTCAACGATATGTGCCTACATACATATACACAATATGTAAGAGCAATTAAATGCGTACATATTATTACACAATAATATTTTCGAAGAATTGAACACAACTATAGAGCAAAAGAGATATTTCCGATAAAATTTATAAAATGATTCGAATTTTCCGATGCCCCTGTGGTGAGCAATGTAGCAATTAAAAAGAAGTAGAGTAAATTGTTTCCAAGTGTGTTCTCACTTCTTGATCCTTAGCACCGTAAGTCGTTAGTTTCATCTTAGTWGAGGACCGTCCAGCGGGTGGTATGCGGTTGAGAGTCCTAGCTAGYCAACCTTGCGGCTTTTATTTGCATAGCAGCTGCTGCTCTGCTGCCTCTGCATTACTAGCTACAGCACCCACCGCAAAATGTCACTGGCTGTGATTGTCACACACTCACACAYACAGTGACATTCTAGCATTTGCAGTTCCTGCTGTTCCAATGATCACTGGCGTACGCAAGGAGTGAAAGCTTAAGGCGAGCTTATTTTTTTGTCATTTGTGGTTGGCAATTACTGTTTGAATTTCCTTCTACTCTGCAAATATCGAATAGCTAGTACGATATGTACTTGCATTCTTTCTCCATTTCGCCTTCTGTGGGTGCAGCCGTTACCATGCAACGCTCACCGCAGCTGTTACAATGTGACAAAATCACTGATTAAATTTCCATGCACAATTTGCGCAACTTGCACGCAGAAGCACGCACTCATACACATGCAMACATATACAAATATTTATATATACCATTTGTCCATAGCCACAGCAAATAAAGAGAAATGCAGTAAATGTCAAGGCTGCTGGTGAAAAGGTGAATGTTGGGAAGCAAGGCAGSGGGATGTAGGGATAAGCAAATGCATGTGATTAAAACACTCGTGGCGTATGGCTAAGCATTAGAAATATTGCTGATTAATGGTTGCACGTACTTCGTTGGTTAATTGAAAGCGTTGTTTTTCTAATTAATGTGAATGTGGACTGAAGTCAATCAGAATAGCGGTGTTTACTAAAATTTATATAGTTATAATAAAATAAGATGAATAAGGTTCCCATATATATAAAAAGGCAAAATATTATTGAAAATATAAGTAATAAGCAAAAGTTTAATTTCTGAAAATTTATTGAAAGATTTTAATATTTCAAAATCTAAAAATAAAATGAAATAAAATGAAATAAAAGAAAATGATAAGGGGTCAGTAGGGTAATCTTTTTTTCAAAGTTTTGTTTCTTTTTGCATTTTCTGTTGCCTTATACTCTTAGAATTACTGTAGAAACATTAGGAGCACTCGGAGTGCACAACTCAAACTTTAAACACGCTGTCTCTTATACACATCTAGATGTGTATAAGAGACAGCATGAGTTATCATGTCCACCAGTGATAAAACGCATCTCATTCACTAAGCCGTTTCACCGACAGATGTCGATTCTCAAAAAAATGTTTATACATTCGATAATATACCTCATGATATGTGAAAAAAGTTTTATTGTAGAATAGAAATTTCTATGAAGAAAAAAATGTCAAAAAACAGGCCAGATTACTCTACTTCCCCCTTAATTTCGGTTGTACTGCAGCTTGAATACCCGTTACAGGGTTAAGTTTTCCACACAAGAACTTGATTTTWATCCGTCGGTTTGAATGACAGCTATAGATATGTGGTACGATCTAAAAAATATATACATATATTGTACTAAGCCCTTAGATAAGAATTAATAAATAGTTTCAAAAACCAGAATTTGATTCAGATGGATTACTATGTATTTCAGCTATATACTATAATGCTCCGATAATAATATTATTATAATTTCTTTGGATATTATATYGATACTTTAGGCAATAACATGTGGCAAATTTCCTGAAAATATCTCCACAAATAAAAAGTTTTCCTTAGAAGGACTTGTTTCCGATCCTTCAGTTTGTACCTCAGCTATATGCTATAGTAGTCTAATCTGCATAATTTCTTCGGAGGTTTTATCGTTGTCTAACGCAGTAATTCATACCAAATTT
>NW_017534852.1:136537-140414 GCF_001853355.1 Bactrocera latifrons
TGCGCAACCCTGTTAACTTAAACCTTAGTTTAAACACGATAAATTGACTTCCATCAATTTCTAATGCCATTTACACTCACTGTGAGCGCATATTAGCACACTAATTGGATTTTGTTGTTTAAGCGATTTACACGGTTAGGAWTACTTATGAGTATCCTGCGTGGAATACTACTCCTTTGTGGGGTTGAGCACAATGTAATTACCGCAAGGGTTTACTGCTTTTACCACTATTAGCGTATACGCGATTTTATCGCTTGGCAACAGTTTGACAGACACTGTCCATTAGCGCTATGTCAACAACATAGTAAATGGACTTCGAWGCTCGTAATTATTTTGAAAGCTTTGGTGGTTTCTAATTACTTTTCAAAAGACAGTAAAATATTGTTTAAAGTTAATTAAGCTAAGGATACTATGAGTATAGAATGCCTGACATATGAACGAGGTGTGTTCAAAAAGTATCGCGAATTTTGTGTTTTTCCAAAAATTATTTATTTATTCATGAATATCTATATTGTCCCCTTTAAAGTAATCCCCATGGGATATTATATACTTGTGCCAACGGTTGTTCCAATCTTCGAAGCACTTCAAAAATCATTTTTTTTTTATCTTCTTCAGTTCCACCTTCGATGCAGTCTTTATCTCGTCAAGAAAAGCGCAACGTCGTCCTTTCATGGGCCTCTTCAGTTTAGGGGACAAGAAAAAGTCACAGGGGGCCAGACCTGCGGAATAAGGTGGCTGCGGCATCATTAGTGTGAGCAGGGGCGTTATCATGGTGCAAAAGCCAATTTTTGTCACATCTTCTCGGCCTTCTGAGAACATTTTGTACCACCGATAAACGTTGCATCGGTCCAAGATAGCTTCTCCGTATGCCACAGTTAACATTCGGAAGGCATCCGCGCACTTCATTTCGCTTTTCACACAAAATTTGATACAGGTTCTTTGATAATTTTTTTGAATAGGTAAAAATCGAAGACGATCCAAAAGTGCAAGCGAAGCAGATGTCAACAATTAAATGAACAAAAAATTCGAAACTCGAATGTACGTAACCCGCGAAAATTCAAAATTCGCGATATTTTTTGAACACAGGTCGTATGTATGCTTCTACTGCTTAGTAATACTTAACTACTAACTCGATGGTTTAAAGTAACGAACTACTGTAAGGAGCTTTCCAYTTTTCGATAAAGATATTTATGCTGAATTATACATAGCTTTTCAATAAGAGTGATATGATTTCTAAAAACAAAAACAGTCRTGATTATGTCAAGAAAAACTTCTTCCAGTTTCGTCTATAAAAAGTTGGTTACCATCGATCTATACCACGCTTTATTGACAGTAAAGGTTCGGAAGAAGTCCGGACCATTGATTCCACCAGACCAAAAACCACACCAAACTGTTRCTCATGARTAATTTGTGGTTTTTTTCGCACCAAAATCGATAATTTTGTTTATTTATTACCMCACCACTTAGATGAATGTGAGCCTCATTGGAGCAGATGATTTTTAAAAAAAAAACATCGTTTTTATTTTTAAGTTGTTTCAAAGCAGAATTAGCAAATTCATTACATTTTCTTTTTGCCTTTAGCTTCAGTTCTTAAATGAGAATAACTTTTTATGGAGGCAAGCCGAAAACTTGCTCAAAATCCGCAAGGTTGTGGTTTGAGTCAGTCCCAATTTTTCGAAGACATGTTCGAGTCGACAAATTGCGGTCTACAGCAGCACTTGCGTGAACGGCAGGAATATTTTCATTACTTCGAGCGGTTCTTTATCTTATTGGCACTTGAACATTGTGTAAAGAAAATGTATCTCCAAATTTTCAACAATTCGATAAGTAGCGAGCACAGGTGGAAGATTTTTACGACGTCAAAATAGCAAAAGCGGCCGAAAAAGTTCTAATTGGAGAACGATTATTTTGATATAACAATTAGAAAATTTATAAACGTTGTTCTTACGTATATCTTACCATGATTAAATTGTAAACATTACTGAATACAATGAAAAAAAAAAATTACAGATCATGATATATAAAAATGGTCGAAACAAAGTTAGAAATCATATCCTGCCTATTGGAATACATATATCGAAAGAGCATTTCTCAATTATAATGYATGAGAAAATAAAATTATGAAAGCTCCCAAAAGTGTCAAAGCTCTAATATGTGAAAGCTCTAACATTTCATAAAAAAACACCAAATAAACTATGAACTACAAACACTATTCATATTTATTTYTAGGAATATCATAAGCTTTCATATCCTATTGTTTATATCAAATACTGAGATATGAATCTGAATTTAATGCCATAGTGAGTTTGGTTCAAATATGTGAACATTTTACTTCCCCAATCGAAGSGGTAAAGAGATTACTTCTGAAGAAAGCTGATTGCGGTCGATGTATTTTTATTGCAGCTTTTACTGTTTTATGTTTATATGGTGTATATGATATAGTAAATAGTAAGAAAAAACACTTACACTTTTATTTATTTGTTTTTTTTTTTATCAAATTTGATCTTTTAACTCGATAATGTCATAGGTGAATCTTTTTTCGTCACATTTGAAGATTAGAGCACATTTCTTATGTAAATATCATCAACAATTCATATCGTCTTATTTGAGCTGTCATCATGTGAGCTTTCACGGTGAAATGTATTTAATTTTATTTATTAAATATGTAGTGAAAATAATATTCACTGTCTAGAAACTTTATTGGGACTTTATTGCGGAATCTAAACTTTCATTAAATGCTGTTTTTATTAAACTTCAAGATATCAACTTGAAGTCTTGGAAGTTTAGGGGAAATATCCGTATGAGATATCTCTTCTCAAAATCGTCTAATTTGGGTTGATTTGCTGCAGTGTTATACATATCACTACAGAGATAGATTTTCATTTAAAAATATTTTTTTTTTTTATATACATTTTTGTTGCTACAAAGCAGTAACAATTCGAGTTAAAGTGCTAAAGTTGAAACAATAAAAGCACTTATATCGTGCATATAAATGCCTAAACAAACACGATCAGAGAACATTATTGCATCCATCAGTGGTGAATACAGCAATAAATAATACTTTTTTGTGAGCAACGAAATGAATGAATGAATATATTGATGATGTTGACGTTGCTGTGCTGCACAAATGAATAGCGTGCAAACAACGTTGACATATGAAGCTGAACAACAACAATAATAACACTAGCTAGCCAGTAGTCATAAGAGGCAATTAATTGACACATTCAAGGAATCTGTTGATGGAATCAACTGATTGCAACAGCAATATGTGTGTGACAAAAAGTGAATGTACTCATAGTCAAACCCCTATACGTACCATGATATTTGTATATACATACATACATATGTATATAAATCATATCTCCATACATTTATATATATATACATATGCACTCTTATATGCAAACATGAAAGGCCTTCGTTTGTCGTTATATCTATGTTTACTATATCTCTCCATACATATACATATACAAACTCACGCATACAAACTCTTGCAATCATAAATATTCATATATGTATATGATATATATAAACGCTTTATTAACGCTTTTCCCAACCTTACCCCGTCGTTAGCGCTTTTGAAGGTATCTAACAAGTGCATCTTTCCGTTGGCTGTTCTGATTTTGCGATCGACATTTGCCAATCTGCCACATATGCGCWTCTGTTTACTAGTGTATGTGTATGGTGCGCATCGATTGCGTCATTATWGCCTTCAATTTCCTGAAAAGTGTAAAATTTTCCTCTTTTTTGCATTTCGCTAACGACTCTGCCAATAACGATGGCTTTTCTTTTTACGGTGGAATTTTCTACTGGTTGTTTGCGCGTTTATTGTTGTAGTTGTTGCTGGCGGCATATTAGCGTCTTTAGGCGCAAAATG
>NW_017534852.1:141298-149846 GCF_001853355.1 Bactrocera latifrons
GAATTTTAATGCCTTTGCTTCTGTAATTAAAATACTGCAGTTGAAACTTTACTTCCAACTTAAAAAAGTTATGAGCGTACGATTGGTTACCTGCATAATTACCAGTTTTTAATRCCCCCAATGCTGCTATTCTCTCTTAAAAAACAAACGATCCTTACTTATCAATTTTCCATCCGTATTGGCGACTTGGTGGCTGCGCGATAATGAAGCCATTTGCGTGTCGTTAACTGCTTTCGGCACTGATACGCGAATTAACGAGCTCATGAGTGAGTGAATGCGCACATATGTGTAACCACTTGCGTATTTATGTATGTAAGTGCGTGAGTTTTAGTAGCCCAATTAGCTATGTTAACTAGCCTGATAAAGTGGTAATGGCTAAAATTTAGAAGCCACAACAATTTAATTAGTGCGCTCCAAATTGTAAGACTGTAAAATGTGATGAGGTCAACTGCAAACTTTTTAGCAAACGAAATACATAAGCGTTGATTATGTAAGTAAATGCATGAGCATGAAAACTCACAAAAACAATTAACGAGTTCATMATTTGGTTGAAAAAAAGAAATTATATTGTATTGTTGCGACTGTTGAGTCGTAAAATTTTCAAGGCAGAAAATACTCTATTAATAGTTTCGGAAATAATAAATTTGCAAATACAAAAATAAGCGGGACAAAAGAAGCACATTTGTTGCATAAGTTAGGGTGACTCGTTGTAATGAGTTACGTACATAATTCAGATTTTGTATATTTAAATCTTTTTATATTTAAATGAGTTAAATATACAGTATTAAAACTCTGTGACCACAACTAGTCTTGTTCTGATTCAAAGTGGAATTTTGTATTTGGCAACTCACCTAAGCCTCTCGGAATTATACTCCTGTTCTAACTTGACTTGTGTCTGGGAAATTTTTGAAATATACACAACTCAACTATTTGTGTTGATATTCATGAATGGGCTAATTAAAAAATGATTCAAAGCTGAATTGTTTGTGAGACAACTCTACTTTTAGACAACATTCTAAGTTGAGTTGTGTCTGAGAAAATTTCARCCTACAGACAACTCAACTAGTTGTTTTGATATAATTAAATTAGTAAATTATACTGTATTAAGCCTTTCTGACGTTAACTATTCTTGTTATGATTCAAAGTTGAGTTGTGTATGAATCTACTCAACTTACAGACAACTAAACTAAGCCCCTCTGAATTACATTSTTGTAATGATTCTAAGTTGAGCTGTGCCTGAAAAAATTTCATCCTATAGACAACTCAACTATTTGTGTAGTTGGCATTCGTGCGGCGAACACAGAAAATGTTTTCCAACTGTCAAAGTTGTCTGGAGGTGGATAAGCTCAAGATATCATTGCACTATCCAGCAAGCTTAAGGTTGAAATATCAAACTTTAGATATTTGAAAGAAGAAAGAAGGCTAAGGTTAAAATATCTAACTTTAGTTATTTGTGAGAATAGATATGAGCAGATTTCACAGATTTTTGATATATTCAACGCTTTTCGTCGGCAGTTGACCGTTTTTGATTAATTGTTAACTTTCTGGTATCGCAAAAGGTCACGTTTTTAACTGTCCAATGGTGATCCTCGTAACATTGATTGTGGATATAAGCTTTAATACTAAACCTAAGCGAACAGCATTTAACCATGATAATGCAGTTGTAAGATTGGCCAAATATTATTAATTTGACAATAATAGTAATGCCACTTTTTCAACTGACAACTATGCATTCATAGTTGAGTTGAGTTGTATTGCGTTCTATATTACCATTTCACAACTATACCAAACAGTTATTTACATAGAAAGATTAAATTAGAAAAAAACAGAGATTTATATAGACATTATTATACATATTGATTAAAATACTGGTTCCCATAAATAATGGTAAAAAAACCTTTCAACTTTAATTTAAAGTTTCAAGAAACTAATTTTACATTATATTTTGATTAAAATGTCCGAATTAATAATGAGCAAAGACCTCACTTTAACTTCAATTTAAAGTTTACACAGTTCATAAAATCATTACAGATAAGCGGAAATTTCGTTATTTTTTGATTACCGTTGAACAACTTTTGAAAAAGAACTTGTTCTACATACAAAGCAATAATATTCAAACTCATTTCTCTGTGCTATACGCACCAGTCATAATCACATTTCTTTCCTTGAGCTTATCCTTCTGTTCGTCTACTGTTTGATTTATAGTCTGCAGCACATACATAAATTGACTTGATTTATGTACACATTGTAAGATTAATGGCGACATTGCGATTACGCAGGAAAGGATGAAAATCAAAGTATTCSATTACCATTTAAAAATATATTTAAAAGTGGATATTATGTGACATAAGAAGAAGACATGTGTGTATGAAAAAATGAGTTTTCTAAGTAAGCCGTTAAGTTATTATAAAATAGTTAGTATTATATTGCCCTTTTCCAGCTACTCGAAAAATTTTGTTTTTAAAAATTTAATTGTATCTCTTATTATTCTTCAATTATTTGACACCAAAATAGTTTGGAGGTTTATTTTTTGTAGGAATATTAACATTTACTCTTTACATACGTACATATATAATGATTCAATATAACCCTCTTTTTGTAATAAATTGCTATTTCTCTCGATCGAGCCATGTTCTGTACTATGCCAGTCTGTGATATGCCAGTTCTGTACTATAGCTTGTTATAGTTGAACTCATACTGCATACCTTTTTACATAATTAGATTTTCTTATAGCCTATGGGGAGCCTAGCTACTTCTTAGAACATATTTGTATGACGTCAGTAGGCATATATAGGCACATGTATAAATTTGTACATATTCTCAGAAAAGTTATTAATTATAGTATAAACTGTATTTAATATTTTTTTTGCTAATTTTTATGCGTTGTTGTTAATTTCCTGCGCCCAAAAAAAAAAAAATTAAGTTAGGTCCTCACTCAAAATTTTTGCCTTTGATTTTTGTTRCTTAATGCCATATTTAGTGCTCATACTCCTATTTATAATATGCTAACTTTAGCATCTCTCTCTTGTCCGTTTTGTGCGTCTTCGAGATTTAAATTACCCTCATATTTAAGGTTATTAAATAKAAATGTGAGAGAAATTGTAATGGATAATGATGGATATAATGACTTGCCGACAATGACTGTTCGTCTAGGGTTTATGCAGGTGTCATAATACCAAGGAGTAGGTTCCACGAGGTCGAACCATATGGAGAGGGATGTTAGATGAGTGAATTCATATGGCATGCAAAAAGGTGGATAGAATCCTGTGGGGTCTCACTGCTCGTAAGTCATTTATTTGAGACRTCCATGCATATMTAAATTAGATTTTTAAGGTCTTTCTATTTCCYGGATAATATCAGATTCATAAAAGTACTTTTTCGTTCAGTTAGACTACCCAAAACTTCATTAGAATAAAAAAATTGCTAAAATCCATAAAAAATTTMAAATTWGCTTTAAGTAGAATTCTCAATGCAAAAATACATCCATTTTTTTTTTAAAGAACTTCAATTACCAACTTTTGTACTTTATGATAAGACAGCCAAATCCCATCGCATACAGAGAATTCTATTCAGTAAAGTCCGCTTAAAATGTGGAAGTGAAAAAAATGAGCAGAGCAGATAAGTAATGTATAAGCCAACATTATAAGTCGTCGTGATTTAGCTAATCCGCTTAAAAATGAWGTAGTCCAGAGTGAAATGCTCCGCTTGTGCTCTTGTGCAGCTTAACGTTGGCTACTCCTCCAATGATGATGCAGATGGCATTTGTGTGTGCCGCTTGAAATGGGTGCAAATATATGTATACGTAAATATTTACTATATATAATATATTTATATATAAGCTTTGCGATARGTAAAAGTGTATGACATTAAAAACAAAACCTGGCTCAAGCCACCGAAGATGGTGATAAGAAGCGAAATACGAGAAATATGTACGAGTATATAATTAAGTCGCTATTTGGACTGTGGCCATTTGACACTTTAATCACAACCAATTTGGTTGTCTTTTGTTTTTTTTTTTGTTTGCGAATTGTGCCTTTAAATATATATTAAAATATAAAACCATATATATACCATATACATATATGTATAACGTTCTATATAACGTTAATGTACACATTTCTTTTATGCTGATAATTAAAGSGAAATTAATGCTCAGCTGGAGGAGCCATTTATTAGTCTCAAGAGTAATGCTATCGACCCTTGATTACGCCCATTATTCGTTAAAGAGGAGGAGTGCTCTTGCTAATGGAATTAACGTGAGGGGGACAAGCGTGCAAGAAAATAAAATGAAGAAATAGCACTAATATTTTGCCATTCTTATGCTATTAAGTACATATTATGTAGAGGAAAGTAGGTTTAAATATATATCGAATAAGTCTGTTGCGAAAAAGAGTTGTTTTTATGTGAATTAAAGGCTTTTTTTAAGTTCGAGARAATTTTATTGACTTCCTTAGTCAGAATTATACAAGGTGTGATCCAAAGTAAACAGGACTTAGAAAACGGAACAAATGGTTTTTCCGGCAAAATCAATTTATTTTATTTATTTGCACGGTCTAAAAGCATGTCGAACGAGTGTTTTAGCTCGTTGGTCGGTATTGAATGGCCTCGACGTCTGCATGATGCATTCTTTTCATGGACAAATGCATTTCTCCGCAAAAGACAAAGTCGCATGATGCCACATTAGGTTAATACGGAGAGTGGTTAATGGTTAAAATGTGATTTTTGGTAAAAAAAAAACATCGGTCACAAGCGTCGTACGAAAGGATTCTGAGCATTTTTTGGTCGCCAGTCAATTTGTGTAAAACAAACGAGACACAAACCTTCGTAAGCCCAAAAGTTCGGTCAAAATGCGATAAATCGATTTTTTTGGAGATGTTCAATTCTATTTCCTTGAATTTTAATGATGATTTAGGCTGATTTTTGATGAACTCACACACAGTTTCGATGGAATTTCCGATGATCACGGATTTTGATTGGCCCGTTGACTCGTTTACCCCTGCTACAGGATAGGCAATCATCGCCATAAACTTGTTTCATCAATTGAAGCGTTTTGGTACAAGTTTTACCAATTTTAAAACAAAATTTAATGTTGGCTCTTTGTTCGAAGCTCATTTTCGCACCGATAACACAAACATACTGAGACTTAAAACGCAGTAACTTCACTTCCAATCCATGAAATGTTATGAAATTCTCACTAAACAATCGAGAAGATTGCAAATTCTAACGCGCCACCAGGAGGCGCTAGATTCAAAAAGTCTTGTTTACTTTGGAACCAACGTTGTATATTAGTTAATCGGACAGACGAGTCATAGACTTAGAAAGTAAGTAGTTACAACATAATTTCCGTGAATCAGGAAATAATGATAAAATTATTGTCGACATTTTGTTAGCAATAACATTTGTAACTGGCTCTCTTGGCGTATCCCCCTAAATGTGCAGCTTTTGCAGATGAATTGAGTACCTCAAAATAATTATAAAGACCAATGATTTCTAATAGTTCTCTCACTGGAAATGTGCAAACAATGTTTAACTATTCATTATAGCCACTTCGGTTAGAATGATTTTCGTGGAGTCACGAACAATGCCACTTGAAAAGCTAAACTCTACAGCCCGTTGAAATGCACAGACTTCTTAAGTACATATTYATTTTATTATTCTCAAAAACGTTTTTTATTTTTATWGAAAAAATTTCAAATCAAACTTTGKCGTAGAAATKTTTAATGTAKGAAAWGCCAACTTTATRAATGTGTGATGGTTATTTTTKAGAAACGAAAATTAGTTGGTGAAATTTTAGTTTGATGAAAAAACGAAAATTCCYATGTTAAATGTATGGGAACCTAAAAAAAAAATTGCGATCCCTTAGAGTTAAGCTACATCGCCTGGCTTGAGAGAGGATTTTTTGTTTGTTAATCACTAACATTTGAGGGAATAAGAGTTGAAAAAAATTAAAAAWWTKTTTTGAAGCACCCTAATGTAAGTAGTATAATGCTACACGTAAGACAACACTCTTTGATTAGCTTTAAGCGTACTATCAGCAAGTTCAAGGAATGTATGGATGACTTGCACTTCTGCTTGGAAGCACTATAGCTGGCATTCTGCAACATGAGTTGATTGAGAGTTTACGTAAAAAGAGAATCCCTCTAACCTTTTTGTCTTGATAACATTTCTACAGTTTTTTTTTTCAAAAATCTTAAATTGCTGCAATGAGACCTCGGTAAAAATAGTCTTATGTGTCTATTTTTACCGATGATCTCCAAGTTCAGCGCGATTTAGATGACAGTAGACTTTGCTGCAATGAATCTTGTGATATTGAAATTTTTATTTAAAGAAAAAACGTATTCTTTAATTATTTTTGTTGTCATTATTTTCTAAGTCAGTGAGTGACTTGAAGCAACAATTGCAAAGCGTCATAGCAACGTTTGATACCAAAATACCTCATACCTCATACCTCATAGTCATTTTGGATTAACCACAATTCGTTTTGAAAAGTCGTGGCTTTGACAAACATGAAACGGTGAAGCTCAAAGAATTCCAAATGACTCGCTACGCACAAATATTTTCACAGCACTGTTGATTGTTACCTGGATATAACGCGCATCAGCAAATTTAGCTCATTTCAAAGTATGCCACAAACCGTTTGCTCCACTGCACCTCATGCTGCTCACACCTATTGACTGCTAGGTCCTAACCACTGCGCTCATTTCCAATTCTCATTTTCGCCATTTGGTTTCTTCTTAATACCCTTGGAASATGTTGCTAGAGAGTACGATTGTTTTGTTCACCTAATGGTTGTAGGTATCACTTAAAACTAAACGAGATAGATTTAGGGTTATCGTATGTGTATACATATGGGATATGGAATTTAACTTCAGAATCCTTTTTTGACGATAGTAACTATATGTAGTAACTATATGATTTTATACTGCATATATCGGCCTGCATATATATATATTCAGTTATCTCAATGCGTGTTTTACTTTTAACGATGTATCTTTGTGCCTAAAATAGATGGAAAAAGGGGCGAAAACTTGACCTAGCCCCCATATAACTACACCACTTCTTGCTAGAAGACCTCATGGGTAAGCCTGTACCAAATGTGCGGTTCCACCCGAACTTAGTCYTCCCTTACCTGGTTCAATTTGGTTTGGTTTTGTGCGCCGCTATTTGCGATATTTGTGCGTTTTCTTGTCGAATTTGTAGATTCCCCTTCACAGTGAGTCGTAGCAGTAGAATGGACTGCGCGCGCTGGCTTGAACTGCGTACTCAATTTACTTTATATGTGTGTGTACACTTGAGGAATGCTTTAAAGTGCAATGTGTGCAAATATGTCTGCGTATGTATGTGTGTGTGGGTGTAAATATCTAAGATACCAAGCACTGAAGTATGTTATTGCGTGTTAATAGGAGGCGTGGCTGTAGGGCGGCGCGTTGATGGTAGCATTCATGAATGTGTACTATCTACGACAGCAGACTTTAAATGGGTTAGTAGTCTGTGCAGTATGCCTTTGTAATGGCACTCGGAAACTGCTTTATTTGGTAGAAGTATTATTGGAATTAAGAGCATTCATTCAAGAAAAGTATGCGAAGAGAAAGTTTTTTGAACGTGAATATATTATACAAATATATAAAAGATGGTACCAAACGATGATAAAAATGTGCAGTTTAAATAAACAAGGCCGAGTATAATTTGATGAGAAGATATTTGACTACGGAATATTAGTGACATCACCACATAYACCATGCTTCCAATGTTTCTTGCAGATTTTCAGATTTAAAAGCTTTTATTCGACATATTATCTTTTGATTATAATTTTTGTCCTGATTTAAAGCTATAATAATCTTTCACCAACCGGTTGCCATCTAGTCAAAGTAGCTTAACATACAGTAGTATACCAATAGAGTCTCAATTTAAATTTCATAGTTCAAACCTAAATTTTGCAATGTATTACAATGCTTTTATTCAAAAGTCAGACTTTAAATTTTATAAAAAGTTTGTATGGGTAGACCTGTTACCAGATAAGATCAATCGGAAGAATGTGTAGCAAAGTTAAGAGAGTACATGAATTCCATAAATTTCTACCTTAATTACTGTAATGAAGCAGAAGCGTGGTGCCATTTCAGTGCTAAGCCCTATTGTTAATGTCATAATATGGTGGATGTTGATACTTTTGCATGTAACGGGCTTTTGTTTTATTTAAAAAACATACTTTTGTAGCGCTTTTTGTAAAACTCGCTCTTAAAGTTAAGATAACTAACTCCGAATTTCGGTAGTAAGTAATTTCGACTCGYTGTTGGATCATATATCTTTCCATGATGAAATGACAAACCTTACTGAAGTGAAATGTTAAAAAGCGCAAAAAATATGGYGCATTTGCTGTCCCTATCGGTTTGCATCCCTATTGAAAAACCCGTTACTTAATACAGAGAAGAGATTCAGCTTTTCTCAGCTAGAAACATTCAGTTCTCTCGCCAAATTAAATTTAATATGAGAGTGCATGTGACTATCCTACATTATGAATTTATTATATTTGCCTGTATTTTGATATTCA
>NW_017534852.1:151403-152881 GCF_001853355.1 Bactrocera latifrons
CGCGAAGTAGTTGGTCAGTTTGTGGGATATCGATCAGAAATTTTGCAGATTTCCTATTTCCCGAAAAGGCTGCTCCTGTTTTGGAAACGTCGATATCAAAACTCTGTAGAATATGGCTGTTATACAAACTGAATGAACACAATCAACTCCTTGGCAAATATTTTTATAAAGATATAAAAACTATTTTTTACCTTTTTATGCTTAAAAAAATTCACTTGTAGTTGGTATTATATATAGCTTTAATGCAGCTGTAGTTAACGTATTTTGTTTTTAAACTGAAATTGCTTACATATGTACTTATTTACATACTTATGARAAAATCCTCGAAGGATTTATATAAATATCACCAATATATACGCGAATGTTTAGCCAGTAGCAAAAGTTTTTCTTCACCTCTCACCTGAGCGCTCTGTTAACTGCGGCAATGCTTTCATTAAATTGCAAAACTAAAATACAGAGGGACAAAAACATAACAAGCGCTTAGAGCTGTGAAGAAATAAACAGTCTTATCATATACATRCAATTTGCGTAAATATATACAAAACTTGCCTGCGTTTTCCTCATACTGTACGCTGGCTTATCCTTGTGCTAACGCAGCTATGAACACAAACAAGAAATATACACATCTGCGTACTTGATATTTATGTGGCAACTTGCCTATCCRACAGCTGCCTTGCKACTTTAACTTTTCCCATTTTATTTTCYTGCGCTCACCATTGTTGCCAGGTTGCAAATAAATTACACTTCACTCACTCGTAAATWACATAATCTAATTTGACATTTTTGCTACTCTTCTACAAATCTTTCACGTTCTCTGGCTTGCTAATATTCACAGTGTTATATGTATTTGTTCTTACACAATTTCTTTTGTTACCAAATATATGTGATTTTTACACTTTCAATGTGTTGCYACTTTTTACGACTTGCAACTTTTGTCTTTCTCTTTTGACTACTCAACCTTGGTGTAGCAAAAGTGCAATATGGTTATATATGCACATATATACAATATATATACACTCTGTGTATAATATAGGTACGTATTGTTAAAATGTATTTATGTACTGCTAGCTCACGTATAGAAAATAGCGAAACGATAAAAATACAGAACTAGGGCGATTTCGCAAACTTCGCGCCACTTTGTAACAGCCTAAAAGTATACTGCATTTATGATACAATTGCAACGATTGAAAGAAATGAGTTACTTTGAAATACATACAAGCTAAAAAGAAACTTTTTAAATATAAAAACAAATTAAACAATAAAAAACGTTCACTACCATAGAAGGTATATGTATCACCTTTCACAGATGCATTTTTATAGCATAAAAGGGCATAAAAMTCGTAATTTTAAACGGCCGTCTGTATGGATCTGCACAATATATTATATGCGCAGATTGTAGCGTTGTCTTGAACAGAAATCTGTGCCAAATTTCGAGAAGATTTATTTTGTCACTCAAAAGTTTTTCATACAAATACTTG
>NW_017534852.1:155031-165182 GCF_001853355.1 Bactrocera latifrons
TTTTAAATTCTTCATATTTATACATTTATAGTTAATTTTAAAAATTGTTTCAATTAAAAACAGAAAAGCGAAAGTTGACATAAGAAAATAACGTTGTTCTTAGCACTATTCTCAAAATATTCTACTACTTTTTTTTACATTTGTATGTAAAGAAAATTCCACTGCAAAGAGTATGTTTTCCTCCACTGCTCTGACCCATGCTTTCAACTATTTCACCATATCTTTTGTATTATCGTTTTTTGCGTTTTTAAAAAGCGAAAGCAAACCATAAATATGAAAATGTTTTCACTCAGCTTCACATCTATCACATTCGCTTGCCACCGCTGAAAAGCTGCATCAGCACAACATTTAATATGCAAATGCAGACATATACTTACATTACGCCACCACCACCAACAATGTCCCTAACGGCATATAACGCTCATGTGTTTCTCAGCGAATTCTTTGCAACTTTTACATTTTGCGTACATTCACATAAGTGCACTCAACGGTGTCCACATAGAGTATGAAATGTAAGTAAGAAAGTGAAAAAATGATAAAAGTCTTGGTGATAAAATAGCAAAAAAGCTCTGCGTGTGGCTTCTTTATTACTATGCTCATATGCACTTATTCTTCTGCGGCTATAAGTTACTTAAGTTAATACTTATAAGTGCATGTGCAGCTAAAATAATGGAGTGTAGTGAAATATCATACGCTTAAGTTATGTATGGTAAAAATGATATGAAATATTAAGTTGTAGAACTTAAACTCAGCAGTTTTTACACAATTGASTTTTATTGTAAGAAACGAGAAGCTCCTCGCTCTGCTAAAATACAACTTTTGTTAAAAGAAACCATAATTTGAAAAAAAAGTATTATTTTTTGCCTAAAAAAGAATAAATTTAGGTAGAAAAGCAATGTAATTTATTTTATTTCTCAAAACTTTTGAACGATTATASTTATATCTAAAGGACACCACGACGCATGAGTAACATATTTTGCTTACCCCCACGTTTGAGATTTTTGGGTGCAATAATATGAGCGAAATTTCCAAATATACAAAATGTTCATAATAATTGCCTTATTATGTATTTTCTAAAAAATGAAAAAAAAAAAAATGTTCAACCACAAGCTTCCATATACATACATATTGTTTTYACGAGAAAATTAAGGAGTTGGCTCAATATCTTCCCCAATAAAGGCTTTCCTACTTTTTATCTGRCATAAAGTGCAACATATATACTTTTAATTAGCTTTATAAATCAGTTTAAGTACACCTCTTTGGCATACCAAGAAAATACTGATAAATAGTTGAGGTACGTTACTCATACGCACTGGTGTTCCAACACTCATATACAAATGTATATGTTGATTTTAGCTATCTTCGYTTGATTTGAAGATTCCACTGTGGGCCTACATTTCCTTAAAAACGCRTTTAGCTTTTTCAAACGTCTAACCATACTCAACTAGCTCCGACGCTTAACTTCATTTAACCGAAGCGAAAGCTTTAGTTGACTGCTACATACTTATGATTAGTTTCAACTTCTGATGAAGTTTTTGTACAAAACTTTTCTATAGCAAGGTATAGCATGCACATGTATATGTATATACTCAACTTTCTTCTTATTTTTTTTCCGCAAGTTCATTTCGCCACCCTCCGCTGGCAAATTCTAAAAATTCTCTCTTAATTTTTTTGTTACAAATATTTTCTTGCAATTTTCATTGCAAGCATCTTAACAATTTCTTCTTTCTTTCTCTTTTGCATTACAAAGTGACAGCTGTTAGTTTTTAACTATTTCATCGACATATTTCGAAATTTATTGCAGCAGCTTAAAAGTAATTTATTTGGCATGTGGGCATTAAAGTTTTTTCATTTTGTAATGAAYGAGTGGTAAATAGTTACCTTTGGGCCTAGATAGCGAAATAAATAGTCATTTTGMTACAGCAACTTTCAGAAGATATTTATAAATATTTCTTTCAAATAATAGATATTTATATAACAACAAAAATAAATATTAATTGATTATATTAAGAAATGTTTAGAAATAATCCAATTTTTTGAAAGAAATATTAATTAAATAAATTAAAGAGCTATGAAGAAATATTTTCATTACTAAGAGAAATATTAATAGGCTAAATTAAGAAGGTACTGTAAGGATTTAAATATATGAGAGAAAAATTAGTTCAATAAATTACTAATATATGGGAAAGAGTTCGAGTTTCAGAGAGAGATACTAATTAATTAAATTGAGATGGTACTGGAAGGGATTTAAATTTCTGAGAGAAATATTAATTAACTAATTATTAATAAGTTAAATTTAGGAGCGTCTGAAAGATTTGTTAATGGAATAAATTAAGACGCCGTGGAAAAATACTTAAATTTCTGGAGGAAATATTAATTGACTTAGTTAAGGATATGGATAATAGTTGACTAAATTAAGAAGGTTAAGGAAAGGACATATACTTCCAAGAGAWTAATTAAGTGACTAAATTAAGTTGAGATTTGATTATTTTTAAAATTTCGAAAGAGGTATTAATAGATTAAATTTAAGAGATTTTGAAAAGAGTTTCATTTTCTGAAAGATATATTAACTAAATTAAGAAATGATATTTAAATTACTGAGCGAAATAACAGTAGACTAAATTAAAAAGCTTTGAAAAATATTTAAAATTGTAAGAGATTTATTAAATCACTTAATTAAGTGACAATTGGAGTATTTTGAAAATTTCGGAAGAGATATTAATTTACTAAATTAAAGAGCTATGGTAAGTGATATAAATTTTTGAATAAATAAAAGGTTATGGGAAACGATTTAAATTTCTGAGAGAAAAATTTATTGAATAAATTAAGGCTTTTGAAGAAGACTTCAATTTTCGACTCTTCCATTTCAGATTTAACAAAAATGTATCTTTAAAAGTGTTCAGATTATATTTTTAACAWACGAACACATACATTTTAGCTTGAAACAAAGGTCAAAATATTATTCAATGTTAAATAACTATAACTCGACAACATATTGAGGAACTCAATTTAAATATAATCAAACGATTCCGAATACTTAAATTTCATTACATTTCTTAAAGACGACTATAATTAACTTTCAAATATTATATTAGGCCTACATAGATAACCTCAATTTAACATTAAGTTTACCAGTAGAAATTCGATATCATCAATCCTTAAATTTATTTTGCACATGCAGTTTTAACGGCATTTGTCATTGCCAATCTAAAAACAACCGCAGCAAAGTTTAGAAAACTCACTACACCGAACAAACAAGAAAATTCCATCAACCCAAACTATAATAGAATTATAACTAGCTATGCCAGTACTCAACTAGAGGCAGGAATGCGGGAAGAGTTTGGTTGCAGAATAGCATTGTTGGCGCACTCAACATTTTCGAATCAATAAATTTTAAAATTAGTATAGTACAAACTAATTGCTAGCACTTTGGTTAGCTTGTCGTTGCCAAGCAATTTTACCTCCATTACTAACGGTAAAATAAAAGCATGCATGTGCAGCAGAAATGTATGCAAGACAAGCAATGGCGAACTTTCAATTGCTATGGSGGAAAATGGAAAAATGGAATTTAAAAGAAAATGAAATTTGGAATGTCTTTATACAGTGCAGTAAATGAGTATGTATTTAGTTGTTACATACATACATTTACAACTACATATTCATATATTATATTAATGTGTAAGCCAATAGTTTACTTGTTTGTTAGTGCGCTTTAAGCTATTTTAATTATCTTTGAAAAATTGGAAAGTAAAACTATTTGTTCGAAAGGATGCCAGCAATTGGAAATGCGAAGTAAACAAAGTGCAAGTGAAATGTATATCTAACAATTTGTATATTTCATACGCGCTATCTGAAAGAAAAYTGTTGGGAAAGTATTTATGTAATTCGAATCTACAGCCATTAATTGTACTTTTTTTTGCTTTTGAAGCTTAGTAAGTTTTCTTTTGCCTAAAAAGAACATAATTAACTTTATTCTTAATCACTTCCAATAAATATCTCAGGTTTTATGTCTAAATGAATTATTCTAAGTCAACCGACGGGTCAGATAAATCTTCCCACTGAAGAGAATCTTCCCAGTYAATTATGATCAGTGACCATAACTGATCCTATTTCAGACTCGAGTTGTCAAATTAGAAAAATCTCTTAAATAACCTATCACGTAATTGGATTTTAGTTAGTTTCAGTTCTAGAAATGCTTAGCTGAAAATCTTTCATTAACTAACACCGCAGTCTGGAAGAGATTCCACTAAAGGAGTTACTATTAAATACAAATTTTAAAACCAACAACAATATAATGTCAAAACCATTATTTTTCGAACAACAAAAGAGATAGAAGGAGAGTGTGAAAAGAGAGGTGGTTGTAGTCGGCGCCAAGATAAATTTATGTTTAATGTAGTAATTCTGTATATCGGTTTCTCAGTGTGTATGAAGCCAAGCTGAATCAGTTATAATTTTGTTAGACAAAGGTGTTCGTTTAACTTCTGATTGAGCATCCCTGCACCAACAACATTTCTTCCTAACCTTAAAGGATTTTTCACACGGATGAAAAAATCAAAGTAGTGAAATGATTCCAATGTTGTTGTTGTTGTAACTGTGATCTCGTCCCCGTTARGGTGATAAGGTTCAGATAAGTTGTCATCGAGGYCATCCAATGGTAGGCCCAGAAAACGTGCTGCTTCAATCTGGTCGGACCATAGGGAGGGGCGTGTCAGATATGTAGGTTTAATTGGGCATGCAAAGAGGTAGTTAGAGTCATGCGCTAGCTTCTTGCGTGCTGGACATATAACTATTTGGTATGTTGGGGTCGATTTTGGATAAGTAGAAGTTTAACCTACTACAGTATCCAGAATAAAATTGCGCAGCGGGATCCCGATACTCGCGGCAACTCGAGCTGGTCGTCTGCAAAGAGTGGTGCTTTGACTCCGAATACACCATTCACTATGAGAGAGTTAATGGTTTAGGAAGGACCTCTTGATGCTCCTTGGAGGCGGTTCCGCTTCATAATTTTGTTTGTATTGAGTTATACTCGCTTTGCTCGCCTTACTTAGACTTACTTGTTAGTTTTAATCTGCGGGAAAACACTTTGTGGCTTTGGGTACTATTACTGTGAATAAAATCTCTACGGTACCCAAATCCGACTGAAAAGGGAAATCTTCAATAATTTTCTTTGGCATTAACTATAATGTAACGATGAGTAGACATACATCGACCGACCTACTTCTAAGCGGATCAATAAGGTAGAATTATTTACTATAAAAAATAAGTAAGAATGATTTCTAGATGTATGGTCTGAAAACTAGTTAGGTTTTTTGCAGATTTCGTTTGTATATTTTCCATAAAAACAGTTCAAAAGTCTGTAGGTATAAAATACAATAATAGTAATGACGTCAGATATGTAGTTATCGATCTCTTTCAAATTACACTTAAATTCATATTTCATACGCTCCTATTTATAACCTCAAAATGGCGGAGCAAGAAGAAACAACAGTTGCTTGCCTTTCGTTGGCTTGTCAATTAAAATGCAAATTCGCAGCGCCTACAAACCTACACCTGAACGAAAATAAGTATTGTGCACAAATCGRCATAGCAACCCTGGAAAAGCATTATAAATACAAACAGCTGCCGCCACTTAAGCCAAAGCAGCAATWTTTGCTATGGCTTTACTTTGCTTCGGAAAAACCGCGAAAGCGGCTGCAAATGGCTGCGGGTTTGSCGCTGAAATGCCAACAACAAAATTTTCAAATATCAATTTAGAAACAGTAGAAAAGGAACAGATGAAATATAGTGGTAGGCAGAGAGAAGTAGGGCGCGAGCGGTGCGTGCGTGTGTTTCTGCGGTGGCGCTACCACAGTTGACAGAAGTGAATCTGATTAGTATCAGCTGGTTGGATATTAAAAATTCACCCATGCATTTCATGTATATTTAATCGTGTCGCAGAGGTGTGTGCGAGCGATTGGCTCTAGCCAATTACGCTAGGTAAATGTGTTTTTGAAGATAGTTTAACTGAAATCAATTACGAAGGTGATTTTTAATAAATCATACCTTAATTAAAATTCATATCAGTGGCATGGATTGATACTTGATGTTTTCATTGTATATAATAAATATTTCTTGGAGTAATGTCACTGTTTCGTCTTCCAAATCCTTTTGATTTTTTTTTTTTTTTTTGGGGAAAGGATCCCTCCAAAATGATCATTTATCAAGCTCTTTACCGTAATAGATCGTGGTATCTTTTTTGGGAATACTCAAATGGCAGCCTCACAGAATGTTGTTATAGGCCAAAAGATTTATTTCAGAAATTTCTATTCCGTTCGAAAACGATAAATTTATGTTTAATGTAGTAATTCTGTATATCGGTTTTTCAGTGTGTATGGAGCCAAGCTGAGTCAGTTATAATTTTGTTACAATCTGGAGTAAGAATAACCAAGCGTTCAATTGATTAATAAGAATAATGATACCGTTGTTTTTACGACTACTCTTCATTAATAAAGTTTCACCATAGACAGTCCTCTACTAATAAATGCCATTTTATTGCGAAAAATATATCTTTGCTAGAATGTATGTATCCAAGTTCACAACCGTATGAATTATATAAAACTACATCCAGCTGAAATCCTAATAACAGAGGCGCCCTCGGTTATGTCTCGGCTCGATGTATATTAACCGAAAAAATTGAAATTGGATAATTTTTGGTAAATGTCTCTGCTAAAACATAAATATCCRAGTTCACAACCATATTAAAATTCATTACACTAAAACTCATTTTTACTGCGTGGTAYAAATAATTGAAACTTTCAATCTCTACTCTTAAATAATTGATGATTTTGKTGATAGATCTTTTGTATGCGACGCTAAGACTAAGACGCTTGAGATATATTTATCAAAGTAGTGTAAAATTTTTAGTTTTAGTCAAAATTTGAGCCAAGAAAGTGTAACAAGAATATGTATCAAAAAAAATTTTTCCAGCAGAAAATTTTTAAAATACTTTATAATGTATATTAAAGCTTTTTTGAAAATCTTTTGAATTACTTTAATGACAAATGTTTCACAAATTTAAATGTTTACTAATAATCTATATATTTTCCCTTTTTTTCTTTGCAGCAAAAATTTTATTTTTCTATATTATTTTTTATGCGGCGTTAACTGGATTCTTCGCTGCCATGTTGGCTGTGTTTTATCAAACACTGCAAGTGGATAAACCCAAATGGACATTGGGCGATGGAATGATTGGTTCGAATCCAGGTGAGTTGAGCACATTTGRGTAACTATTTCTTTCTAAAAAGGTTAGAAAGGGTGGAAGTATTTGCATTTAAAGTAACGGAAATGATGTTGTAGTAAGAAATTTTAGGTGCCGAAAGTTTTAATCACGCCATTATCATGATTCAGTTGCCAGACAAAAATATGTAGTGAATTCCAAGTTACTCTAAACAAAGTTTTATAAAATTTGCAACTCTTTSAAGCACTTATTTTAGTTGGTAAACTAGCACTAAATATATTACTATACTTTAAGATAAAAGTAGAAGAAAGACTGCTATTCTTTGGAAMTTGTTCTTGTCTAGCAAAACAATTAATATTTATAATGTTATTATGTCAAAKGTTTTGGAGTTTAATCTTCAGATAACTAATACTTATTCCAGTTAAGAATAATGCTTAAGATCAGCCGGCTGTAGATTTTAAGCCATTGGACTCAGGTTCGACGTCACTGTGGGAATAGTATGATACTCGACCTTGTTACTAAACTCGAGCTAGATTGTAATAATTGTTGACCCAGAAAAGTAGGTACATGGTGAGTTAAACATGACGTTTTCATACAACAACAGAGTAGAATAGATCAATGGTTCTCAACGGAATCGACAGTTCTAATGGCGAAGTCCATATATTCGACGTTGGATGAAAGATTGAAACAGGAACAGAAGTAATTTTCCATACGCAGAAGGTTTTCAAATGAAAATGACTACAATTCAGTCTTTAAGGCTGAAATTATTAGCATAACAGAAGGTGCCTAGTCGGCTTTTGCTCTAATCAACAAGTCCATTAACCTTCTAGTTGATAAACATACGGCATATAAGGCTATCTGTAGTGCTTATATAAAGATAGACCCACGCAGGGCGCCATTTCAGGGCCATTCATTTCCTTCAAACGTTGATTTCAGCAATGGATACCAAAGATACATCTCAGATCTTGGAACAGTAGTAAGAAAGTGTATACCAGAAAGGGACTTTGGGGTAGAGTTGATGGTGAGCAGATCTAAACCATCTAATTTTAGGCAAGAGCGAACTAAGTAACATTGTTGGGGTCATCACAGGATATATGTTTCTCTAGGGTCTTATCTTCCGAAAATTAGTAAACAGCAATTGGTAGAATGCAGACACAAATATTAGTACTAGAGTATGCGCGAAGGATGACGAGAAGATAATGTTGCAGATCTTTGTGCAGCGTTCAGCCGATTGAGACGCGATATTTAGCATGGCTGTCAATTGTTCCTACTTTAAAGACATTGGCCAGCTGTGGTGGAAAATCTTTTTTTATCAAATCCATTGAGTTGCTGGATAAGGCTTAATTGGTTAACAGTTGAAGCATAATGGATAATGCACCATAAGCGTGACCGCATGCGATCTAGCGCTTCTGCATTTCTCTGTTTTTAGTCAACCAACCAAGTGACAATAAGCAAGTGACTATTACTGAAATAAAGAAATATGATGCGAAAAGCTGTCCTAGTCCCATAACAAAACTAGTACATATGTGTCGCAATAAACATTATAAATACAGTTAATAAATATACATATAAGAAATGGTTGTTAGCTGTTTTCAAATTCTTGCGGTGATAGCGTGAACACTTCAAAAATTATGCGCGGTCAGGCGTAGAATTTCCATATTTATAGCCAGGCGGTCGTGTCTGCTCTCCCAAATAGTGTTTGTGTGTACGTGCAGAGGATTTATAAATGTATTTTAATTCAATTTTCTTTATTCCACAACAACGCTAAATGTGAAAATAAATAAATAATTTTAGATACTCGTGGCGCCACCAAAATTTGCACGCGCAAATAGCTTGGGATCAGCATGGCGTATAATTAACTATGCGAGCAGTAGCATGCGAGCGTGTGCTCTTTTCTATTTTATTGGCAGCGATTTTGGTTAGGCGTTTTATTTTTTATTGTTATAATGATGTGGGTGTGCTATACATATTGAATTTGTATTAGGTTCTTCAAAATAAAGCACTGGTGTTTGAAATGCTCGAGCACTGTGCAAGGGAGCGTTCTTCTAATCAGTAGCTTTAATTGCAGGGTTGGAAATAAATTTATGAGCTTGCTGAAAATTTATGGCTATTTTGTAATGGATTTTTTTTTAATCATTTACAAAAATTGCGGTTTATAATTTATAGGCTATTGTTAGTAGTGAATAAATGTGGGTAGTACTTTTGGTACGTTGTGTATAAGTGGGGTGGGGCGTATGAGCAACTAGCTGAACGCTTAGCATGTTTGATCCAAGAGGAATTTTAAAACTCATTATACGAAAAGCGCGCTCAATAAATATTAAATAATTCCTGAATAATTTTCAAAGATCATGCTTGAAGTTCGTACAATATTACATTTACAAAATTTGGCACACCTTTTGGAAACCCTACTCTAAAAGATAATCAAATTAAAATCCTTCCAAATACTTTGTTTCTGTAAAATGGGCACCCTTGAGATATTATTTTCAGACTCTTCCAAGTTTTATTGTATATTTATTCAATCTGCCAYAATTAATTCTTTATACAAGGCTATCTTTTGGTTAATTAACCTCCCAAGAAACAAACTCAGGATCCTGGTTGCATTTTATACCGCCCACTGCAAGCTGAAAAGGCACTTAGCTAACATGGGCCTATCATCTTGCGCCAACTGTCGGTTTTGCGACARKGACCCTGAAACYCCGGAGCACCTGTTAAWCGACTGCATTGCAGTCTGTAGGCGCAGGTCGAAKKCCCTTGGAGCCATGTTTCCGGATAGGGATCAYATCGCCGCGCTAGCACCCAGCAGAATACTGGACTGGTCAATATGCTGGGGCTAAGCGAGTCCCTGTGAGTTAGGAGAGGGCACAATAGACCTAAGGTCGCAGTGCATTCCTCAGTTATTTATCTGTCTATCTATCTTTTGGTAAATATCTTTCAA
>NW_017534852.1:165263-176185 GCF_001853355.1 Bactrocera latifrons
AAAAAAAAAAAAAAAAAAACTTGAAAAGGGGAACTGCTTCAACTGCTTAAGTTTACATTACATTTTGCAATATTTTTCTCAGTCCAATTATTTACAGGTGGCAACTATTTTCAAAAATTGTTTTAATAGTATTTGCTACTTATGGTATCCATTTGGTATTGCTAAAGCAGTATAACCTGAATAGTTGTATCTTAAAAAGCACTGTTAAGTTTCTACAAAATTTAAAACTTGCTTATCTTTCTTTCTTTGTAGGTCTTGGCTTTCGACCAATGCCCCCAGAGGCAAATGTAGAGAGCACTTTAATCTGGTACGAGAAATCGAGACCCGAAAATTACAAATACTGGGTCGATGAAACTGCAACATTCCTCCAATGTGAGTATAAAGCCAATTTAAAATAAAATTATTTATGTTATATTTCAATGTTTTGTGCGTGTAAGTCAGTCAATGTTTTAGCTGTCTCTTATACACATCTAGAATTTATCTGTCTATCTATCTTTTGGTAAATATCTTTCAACATTTCTCTCAGCTATTTTTTCTATAGCTGGCAACTCCATACCAAAATATATTTCAAATTAAAAAAAAAACTTAAAACGGACGTTTTCGGAAACACTTTAATATACTTTTTGGAATATGTTTGGCACATTATTTCTTACTTCTTCTTCTTCTTAATTGGCGTAGACACCGCTTACGCGATTATAGTCGAGTTAACAACAGCGCGCCAGTCGTTCTTCTTTTGGCTACGTGGCGCCAATTGGATATTCCAAGCGTTGCCAGGTCTTTCTCTACCTGATCCTTTCAACGGAGTGGAGGTCTTCCTCTTCCTCTGCTTCCTCCGACGGGTACAGCGTCGAACGCTTTCAGAGCTGGAGTGTTTTCGTCCATTCTGACCTAGCCAGCGTAGCCGCTGTTGATATCAATATCATGGGCATACGCCAGCAGCTGTACACTCTTATAGAAGATTGTAATTTCTTACACGATGCATAATTTATTTAATATGTGGCAGCTCCGTTACAAAATTTGCAAGAAACAAAAGTGTAGCTACTAATTTAGCAAAGGTGCCCTATTAGTGCTTGTTGTGCAATATTTCCCACCATTTTTTGTTTGTTGTAGGTGACAAAACCATTCCAAAACTTTAGTAATAATTCACAAAAAAAAAAAAACAAAAAACAAAAAAAAAAAAAAAAAAAAAAAAAAAACAAAAAACAAAAAAAAAAAAAAAAAAACTTGAAAAGGGGAACTGCTTCAACTGCTTAAGTTTACATTACATTTTGCAATATTTTTCTCAGTCCAATTATTTACAGGTGGCAACTATTTTCAAAAATTGTTTTAATAGTATTTGCTACTTATGGTATCCATTTGGTATTGCTAAAGCAGTATAACCTGAATAGTTGTATCTTAAAAAGCACTGTTAAGTTTCTACAAAATTTAAAACTTGCTTATCTTTCTTTCTTTGTAGGTCTTGGCTTTCGACCAATGCCCCCAGAGGCAAATGTAGAGAGCACTTTAATCTGGTACGAGAAATCGAGACCCGAAAATTACAAATACTGGGTCGATGAAACTGCAACATTCCTCCAATGTGAGTATAAAGCCAATTTAAAATAAAATTAGTTATGTTATATTTCAATGTATTGTGTGCAATTTTTGTGTGTGTAAGTCAGTCAATGTTTTAGGACTTGAATAATTGTTTTSGTATTTTATAAATGACAATTCGTTTATCAGTTTGAGTTTTACATTTTAGCTTAAACGAATTTTTGAATTCAAGTCTCCACGAATACACGGAAAATATTTTTCAGAGCCTTACGAGTGGATAAATTTTCCTAAATTTTCAATAGGTGGCAACTCTATTAAAAAAATGTTACTTTTTAAATTTTAGGAAGSGCAATTTTTAATGCGTAACTGCATCCGTCTTGATATTTTGCTTAACTTAAATTTTTTTGTAAAGCGGCAATCCTATTTCAAAATTAACGCAAATCGAAGTTTTTTGGATTATTTTCTGGCCTTAAATATTTTAATGTAATCATACGTAGTTATACTTTGCTTTTTTTGTTGGGTGGCAACACTATTTAAAAATTKATCCAAATCGAAGATTTTTAGAATATGTTCGGGCTTTATAATTAGGACAATTTTAGTAATATTTTCAGTTTTATTATTTTTATACAAAAAGGTGGCAACTCTATACCAACAAATTTATTAATTAAAGAGCATTAAAACAGTTTCTTTCTAAAAATGTTATTTTTTTAAACGTTTACTAAAGCCTCGGCAACAATTTGCTTATATAAAATTGTTACATTAAAACTCTATTTAAAATTGAACCAAATCGATCATTTCCAGAAAGTTTTTGGAAATACAAGGCTTAAACGCGTTATAATTAGCCCACTTTTTTTTTCAATTTTACTTTTTCGGTACATAAATAGGGTGGCAATTCATTATAATTTTTATATTTATTATATTTGAGCACTGTTTTGCCCTRAGAAATGAGAGCACTACCCCTAATTCCTAACTGAAATTCAAAGCAATACATTACTAAAGCACCAAACAGTTACATCAGTAAAATAAAATACAGATATTACAAATAAAGAGAATTAGGTTCAAATTCGGTACTTATTAATTTATTTTTAGATCATTTAAAAATTTCAGATACTCAAAACTTTTTATTTTTATTACACATGTTAACTCAATGTTGAAATCGGCATAATTTCTAGCTGTGCCCAAGAGTAAGTGTGTATATAGAAGATGAAACCGAAATGAAAAAAATTCATAAATGCTAGTACTTACTTGCTGTAACAGAGACTAGAATTACAGCTACATGATAAATTTGCTAAAAAAAATAAAAAAAAGGTTTGCTAATATATACATATGTATATGTACGTAGTTTATTGCTATAAAATATTGTACACTATCGCTATAAAATAATATAAAATTCCTGTTGCGTTGAAATTCTGAAAATTTAGTCTTATGTATTTATTTTGTATTTCAACCTTTTTACAGCTATAAATTACGTCTTCTTTAAGTGTCTTACTTTTATTGCTAAACTAAAATGCTTTCTTTCTACTTTCTCATGCATTACTTCAAAATTATTTATTGATTACAAATATTATTTCAAACACACACAGCCTATGAAAATCTACCAAAGCAGAACCAAGTGAATTGTTCATTCGAAAATCCACCACCAGAGGGTAAAGTTTGCGCTTTTGATGCCAACTCTTTCGCTCCATGCACAAAGGAGAACAACTTCGGCTATCATCAGGCCAGACCATGCATATTCCTGAAGTTGAATAAGGTAGAAAATATTTTTGCTACAAACTGTGAAAAAAAAATGTTTACAAAAATATTTTCTTTGCAATTTTTTTTGCACAGATTTACAACTGGGAACCAGCTATCTACAACGACTCAAAACATCTACCAGTTGATATGCCTGTCGAACTGCAGAACCATATTAAAGAGAAGGAAAGCTTGCGACCAAATCAAGTGAGTGTAGAAAGAAATAAAATTTCTTTGAAAAAAATACCGTGTAATTGGAAAAAATGGGTTTTTGGCAATTGAGAAATATTTACACATACATATGACTTCTGAGATGTTGTTAGTGTTTTCAGGGAACTCTCTTGAGTTAAGTGTTCTTTTGCCACTCACGTATAAAAATGTGTTAAGACCCCAAAATATGTATATTCACAACTCGAACTTATATGTATATTATAACAGTTTATTATTACACTATTTCACTAASCAATTACTTTTATTAATTTCCATTTAACAGACCAGCGTCGTTTGGATCTCCTGCGAAGGCGAAAACCCTGCCGATGTGGAAAATATTAAGGCACGCGATTACTATCCACGCATGGGTTTCCCCGGCTATTATTTCCCATTCAAAAATATCGAAGGATATGTACAGCCAATTGTTGCCGTACAATTTACCGTTGAAAGTAAGTGACAATTTCTAATATTTCCATTTTATTAATATTCAATTGCCCGCGAAACTATAAAAAAAGAAAAAAAAACGAAGAAAGAACAGTTTGAATGTCAATCTAACCAAAATCTTCAATTAACATTTTTTTTTTTAAAGAAAACCATGTTAATGTAGATCAACGCACTGCAGCGCTCACAAAAATTATTACCAATTTACATAAAAATAAAAATGAATTTATAGTTCGACAGAAAATGGGTAAATTTTGCTATTTTTAGAAACGTTCAAAAAGTGTTGCCCATCGAAATGTCGAACGGTGTGGAAAATCCGTCGTAAAAGCAGCTGCTATTGCTACAYGTGCCATGAGATTGCCATCACTGAATGATGTTACAGTGACAACGTAATTGACAGCTGTCACACTGGTGACATTTTTGGTACTTTTTAATGTGTCATTGTATATTAATGGACGTGCTGCAACGTTTTGACACTGAAGAAGATTGTGAAATTGTGATATAATAGAAGCAATAATATTTTTTGAAATGCTTATATAAACGACTCACTCTTTTTAAAATGCCAATTATTTATTCATTTTTTTATTTATAGAATTATTTAGGTATTTTCACAGTAGTTTTTAGAAAGCTGCATTGTGTTTTCACGAAAAATACGCTTAGAGTAGGCGAAATCTATTATTTAGAGACGTGTGCGCCTAAAAATAAGCAATGTTAGTTTGCCACTAATAGTTTTCTCTAATTTAGAAAAATGTGTTAGCCAATATTAAGTTGTTTCTTATGTTGAAAGTTCTAATAAAAGATATTCATTGTTTCCTTATGAGCATGCACTTTCTATAGATTMTTTTTCAAAAACTTGAGATTGGGTATAGTATACAATTAGGCGTCAATACAAATATGTGATTATAAGCACATAAGTTTGGATGAAATTGTTATATTAAAAAACATTAACAAGTTTCAAACTACTTGATAACTTTTCGATAAGCACTCTATACTATTTGAAAGTAGATCCAATAAGTTACAAAGCTGAAAAGATTTTCAATAATTAAAACTATTCATAATAAAGACAAGTAAGGAAGGGCTAAGTTAGTGTGTCACCGCACATTTTATACTCTCGCATGACAAGTTTCATCAAGAAATCTAAATTTTTACTCAAGTGGTATATGTAACCATTTATCTGACGATATAAACCGTTATTAGCAACTTTATTGCGTGAGTATAAAAATGATGCCCTCTGAATTACATGAAAATATCTGAGAGATTTACCGCTATTTTCGGTGAAAAATTTGGTTAGGTTAGGCTACTGATTTCTTCGTGTTCGATATCAGGAACCCTGAAAAGTTATAGTCCGATCACGACAATTTTTACACAAGGGATACCTCAGCTAAAATACCGTATTTGTGTAAAGTTTTGTTCCAATTATTTGCGTTTATTCACAACACCGCCCTCGTTTTGTGCTTTGCTATCACATTTCGGGCAATTCTAAGCGACATTTGTGTACTAATTTTGTGGCAATGCTTATAGAAAAATTAAAAAAAAAATATTATTTATGTTATGAGATTGGGTTTCATGTTTATGGTCTTAATTCGAGTAAATAAGTTGACATATATTTTTACTGCGCAATATGTTTGTTACAAATAATGTGTCAAGACCGAATAGGAAATTATACTTTAGATGAAGTAGATTTAATGATGCACATTAAGCATATTTATTAAAACTTTAACTWTCGTGTTGGACATTGCGCCTAAATGTGGGCAATTTTTCGGTGTAAATTCTATCGTTTATTATTTATACTTTTTTAAACTGTTGTATAAAAGTAAAAAAAAAAAAATAAATATAAGAAGTGTTTTCCAATTCATGTTCAAATATTATTTTCAAGATTTCAAAAAATTGGCTTCATAAGTTTTTTGATTTAAGAAATTTATGAAAATTATAAAATTTCTAGCGTGTTGATTTAAGASTTATATCGACTGAATAAATATGGTAAGCTTATACTTGATTAGATTTTTTTTTGTTTAGATAAGAAAGCGCACTTATTTTTGGATAACTTTATCTGATTTTTAAAGTTTAAAAACAAAATATGCACTAACTTTCTTAACGTTCTAATTAGAGTTTCTCAACCTCCATTACCAACCKTATAATAGCTACATAAGCTATACACTGCTTTGAGAAGCCGCTTTTACTGCCGCTTGTGGCCTATCTGAATGAGTGCGTCTTTTGAGTTGGCGCCGTCACGGTGAAATTGAACAAAGTAGTAGCTGACATTTGTATACCGCATTCTGGCTCAGATTTGTCGGGGTTGCTAAAATATAAGATTTTTATTCTTCAAACCAATTTTGATTAAAGCAAATTAACAAACAAAATCTTTTCGGTTTTATGATTTTCCCCCTTAGAATCTTTTTTTAACTTTTCTATCTAGGAAAGTTTGAATTTAGGTTTATTACTCAACTCGCGGTTTTCTGAAGGTGTTATGTCTCGCCAACAGATAGTTTTTCACTTAGAAATTATCACGTAGAATATATTTGAAAAAAAACAGTTTACATATTCTGTTAATTTTGAGCGCTCCTTGATCTTTGAAAGAAAAAAACATAAGCTTTAAATTTAATGTGGAAAGTTTATTATCAGTCGACAGAAGGTTTTTGGCATTATTTCGAGGATTATAATTTTTAAATGCTGGCCGCGGATACGTCACAGAAGGGCCATCCATTTAGTCCAATTTTCGACTGGTACTTTGCGAATGACACGCGTGATGTCAGTCTAGGTTATGGCCTGAATCGAAGGAGATGCGATCAAACTTTAGACTTTACACATCTCGACAGGAAAAATTCCAACGGTGGGATATCAAGCGATCTTGTTRGCCAATCGGCCGACCCAAAACGTGAAGTTATCTGCTTACTGAGGTGATTCCACCGGTCCACAAACCACATCAAACCGTTTTGGTTTTTTTTCTGGATAAGCGGCAGCTCTTGACTATTTTCCGGTTCGTCCCAAATGCGGCAATTTTGCTTGCATTTGCTCGCTAAAGAAAATTTGGCACGCAAATGTCGGATCTGCTTGGAACTTTTCAAGAGTCCATAGAGTGAAGCGACGTAAAATGTTTTCAGTCATTTCATTTGTSAGTCCGACTCTCCACCGTCTTCGTGTACACTCTCAGCTACGACTGCTATATTTTCTTCACTACTTACTGGACATGGTCTATTTGGTCGAATATTATACAAGAATGAATGCTGGGTCTTAAGATGGATGATCGTRTTGCGAATAGTACTCTCAGTAGACCTATTACGTTGACCATAAGTTGAGCGAAGCGCGCGAAACAAATTATTTACAGAACGTGAACTTTCGTAATAAAGTTGAACCGTTTATAAACTCCACACGACTCATTCGGGATCTGTCAAAAAAAGGTTGATGAAAAAAGTACCTTTAATTGTATCACCCGTTACATACAGTCATTTCTGAAGCCATAAAATAAAATTCCTGTCATCATAACTTATAAGACCGACGAAGTCTGAGCTTCCAAATGTTTTAGCCTGGATCTCGCGAAAGCGGGCGGTTGAAGTATTTTTTCATACCTCCTTTTCTTCCAAATAGCTTATACAACTGGCATCCGGTAAATACCAGGCGGTTGCCGATAAACACTTCCTTTATGGTTGTAATGCATAGCTTTAAGCTCTAAAAAAGCTATTATAAGATTTATAAGCCCTTCTACATGGTTTTTTTGCTGCAAAACAACAAATTACGAGAGTAAGTCTAAGAAGAAAAACACAAATATTTTCTTTAATAATACAAGAAACAATAAATAACAGTTGTTACTTACTAACCTCGTTTAATAGCAGCTTGAATGCTCCAACCCTTATTCACTTTTAATTTGTTACTGCTACGGATTTATTTGTGCGTAAAACACAAATGCTGACTAATTACACTTTTTACTTTTAATTATGTATTAATTGCACTTTTTATTATGCACGAAAGGCTCTAATAACCCGCTATATTACATAAAGCTAGTTCCTGAGTTTGCAAGCGAAAAAAGTAAAAAAATTCTTTAAAAAATATAAAATTTTATAAAATATGTAAAATGGAAAGGAAACCTCCGGCAATTAAATATAGCGCTGCGTTGTGCTACTTATTTCAAGGTTTATCCAGCTTGCGCCAGTTGTTATGCAATAAGCTTCACTAATACACATGCAAAATCGTATGTAACTCTCTGTGCGAGTATTTTACATACAKWTRTACATATGTATACTACAGTTACGTGCACAATCGGTTATAACAAGGGTAACAGTTCGTCATTCAGCGTCAAAGTGGATCAAGCRTTTCTGAGCCATTAAACGAGTTTATTTTAATTTCTCTACCATTCGTGTGCATATTTAGTCGGTTCCGTTGTTTCGTCGACTCATCCATAAGCTCTTTCACTCCAGTTCTTTGGCTTGCAAATGACACCGTCCTCACCAAATATTCGACATATGCAAATGTGCCAACACTCAGGCATTCAAAAGTTGTAACCAACCAAGTCAACGGTACTTATTGTAATTGTGACTTCTTTTCATTTCCGTTTTGTGTTTGCGTAAACGTTGCTTTGCATTSCAAACTATTGGTGCAAAATGTAAAGAGAGATATGCAAATTTTTGCTGAAGCAGCACAGACTGTACCCAATGCAAAAGCAAACAAAAAAAAATAAAATAAAAAATAAAAAATTATTGAAAAACAAGTAAGGGAGGGCTAAATTCGGAAATAACTGAATATTTTATAATCTTTCAACTTGCATGGATTAAAGTCGGGGAAAACCTTCAGGTGCATGAGCCTTTTTCCCATTCAACTCATTTGTACAAGTAATGCACAGACATGGCARTAAGGAAACGATTCTCTTCAATTTTCAATTTTTAGTTATATATTAATTTTGGTTTAATGAAATTTTGTGGGCGTGGCAGTGGTCCGATTGCGCACATTTGCGAACTCGTCTTCACTTTTTTGCCAAGAAATTTTAGCCAGTTTCATCAGATATCTTAGTTTTTACTCAAATTATCGCTTGCACAGACGATCAGACGACGACTACGTAACAGGAATACCAGAATATTCTTTTTTAACCGGTCAAGGACTGGAAATCGACAGTATTCTGGAGCTACAAAAGCAACAAGAACAACTACTACTACTACAAAACCGGATGGACGGACAGTCGGAGCATCACTCGGACCCTATATCTAACTCGATTATTTTGATGTAATACAAATAACCGTTAGGTGAAAAAACTATTATGCTCTGTAGCAACATGTTGCAAGAGTATAACAAAATGTTGAAATTTATATAGAACGCGGATRTTTGCGAAAGAGTAGAGAAAAATARTCATGSACAAAGGGWGAAAAATAATAAYTTGCTATCAAAAGCATGCATKGCGTTAACAGACTATCCTGAGGGTTTATCCGGCAGCAAACAGCTTTGGCTGTCGACACTTTGTTTTTCCGAAGAAGAAGACACATGGAATAAATGAAAAATATACGTACAAGATGAACTGCCAAGCACACATTTCAAATACTTTTTATTAATAAACTCTGAAGCCATAACTGGATACCCAAACTTTCGCATGAATTTATTATTTTCATTGGAACAAATTTTCGCACATATTTATTCAAAATAATACGATATTAGGTTTTCCAGGCATTGACGTCGGTTTCTCAAAAGTAAAAATAAAATACTACTTATAAGCTTTACTGCTATTCATGCACCAACATTTAATTGCTTCGTCAGTGTCTTTAACATTTGACATACCTCGACAACATCTTCGAAAAGGCGAAACAATTTTTTTGCAAAAATTTCTTGGTTTTGCAACAATTTGTTAGCGAAACAACAAATAAAATACTTCTACCTCCACTTATTATTGGCTCATTTTCTCCTCATTTTCAACTAATCTTGACTCCAGAACTCAGCTTTATTTTTCTCCGCTTGAAAATCATGAAAGCTCACTAAAACGCGATCAACTGGGATACTCGATTTTAACAAGTTGTTTTGAGACAAGTTTTTCACCAGAAAAATCATGTTGAACAAATAGTATACCCTCATGATCATTCATCCGTACTTATCCACTGTTTCCGACAGCTAACCACTATTCGACTATTTCCGTTTTAGCTTGATCACACATAATTTTTGCGAAAGTTTTAGCTCTWAAGTAATTAAAACTGACGATCGAAATCGACATATTGTATCGATATTTTCGATAACTGGCCTTCTTAAGCGTAGAGTACATCTTAGGCGCGGTCTCAAGCCATGAAATCAAACTTAGAAACCCCATTCAAGCGAACGATTATTTTATATTAGTAAACTTTTTCAAGATCTATCACTTATCATCATAACCCTTATATGTAGTAGAGAAGTTGAGTTGGTGACGACATCTKTTAAAGTTATTATTAGAATACACGATAGAAGAATTTTTTCAAAGAATTTGTGAATCTCTACTCTTCRATAACGGCAAATATTATATTACAGCAGGCACTTCAAAGGGAATTCAAAATCAAAAGATGGTTGAAAGTAAATGTTATTGCATAGAAATCAAGTCTGAAATAATTCAAAGTGATATTAGCTGGTGATATAAAAGAAATACTGAATAAGATTTCAACATTGGARTTTTAAAGACGGGTATATGGATATCAAAAGTTAAGTTTTTGTCCTAATCATAATATACAATTTAATCAARCAATATTTGCCTTTATGGAACATGTTGTCTCAGTGCACTTCCCTAGATCGGATTTTCGTATATTTGGTGGAAAAAAGTTACAAAGTTCAAATCCTGCATAAGGTTTCAAGTAGASCGTAATAAATTAATAAATAAATAAGCCGGATACATTAAATTTTACAGGCAAAATGGTATGATACCACTTTAATGGAGTCGGAGTCAAAATTGGAYGAAAATAAAAGAAATCGAAACTACATTCACGCATACTTCCCATATAATACAATTTTAAATTACATCTGACTCTCTAATTTCCATTATACAAATCAGGTAGCAATTAATGTAAAGGGAGAAA
>NW_017534852.1:176510-182521 GCF_001853355.1 Bactrocera latifrons
CGGTTGAAAACTCGCCCTAGACTCCATATAACCAACAAGCCTTATATCTAGATACATGAAGGTACTTCCCCGGCTTTTATTCCTTCAAGGTGTAAGAGTAAGAAAAGTTCGGTTATACCCGAACCTACCTCTTCCTTATTGCTTATATTCACTTCTCCTCTATTTATTATTGCATTTTCTTAACTATATACATGTATGTATTTATGTGTGCAACCGCATAAATTCCTCCTATTATTATTTTAAATCGTTACTGTTGCAATTGGTGTACTTTACCAAGTGTTTGTGTGTCTTTCTTGCGTTTATTTTTACGAACTACAGCAAATAGCAAGTTTGCAATAAGGGCAGCATGTCACGTTGTGTCATCACCAACTGCACATAATCACACACACGCACAAAATTGCATATTGTACCTGGTTATGCGTTATATAATGAACTTTTCATTGGTTATGATGGTAGCATTGTTATTATTATATTTACATGGMTAGCCAAGAATATGGTGTAAAATATATGTTTGTGCAAGGGTGGTGTATGAAAATTCTTTATGCTGGTAACTACATATAACAGCTTACTTATTGTATACGTACACATAACTGTAAAGCTATTTAAGGAAATATTTCATGGTATTTACATGAGAACTAGTGCCAGTTGTGCAGTTCGCAATTATAGGTATTATAATAGCATTGGAAAGGGAGAGATATACGAAAGACTTAAAAATATTGTGACACTTTTTTTTTTGTTTGTAATTTTCATTTCAATTGTTTAGACAAATTTAATAGTCTTGAGAGCTGTATACCTAAATGGCGTACGGTATGTTCAAAATTCAGAAAAGGTTTCTTCCATAGATATTTTGAAATACTAAAATTCGTTATATGTATATCGTTTCTTTGAAGGCAATCTCTAAGAACATCAGAAGAACATCAACTTCCAACGTGCATGTTCAGTTGATCGTTAACATCAGGCGATTGCTTTGAAATTTCAATAGAGTGATCTCTACGACGATTTTTGATGAAATTTTGCTGTAATTTTATTTACAACCCAGACAGATGACATTGCACAAAAGTTGTAAATTTGTATTTCCCAACTAGATAACTTTTAAAAATCCCCTGAGCTTATAACAGCCAAAACCATTTATTTTAATTAAAGCCTTAAGATAATACAGTCAATAAATAAATAATTTTTGTTAATAATAAATTAGATATTTTACTTTTTGGCTAGTATTTAAGATCTTTTAATAATACTAAAACCTTAATTAAAGTATGTAAAACAAAACTTGATAGCCGGTTAATGAGGTATCTGCATATTTTCTTGTAACGACTTAAACYCGTAATCTTTGTGCTTGCTTTCGTATGTAAATATTTTGGCAAGAGACTAACGTCTTACGAAATAGCGAATCGATGATGCCTAATATTGCTCTCTGACTGTTTTTTCCAATCCYCGAAACWGTTGTTAACGTAAATTTCCGAAATAGCCTTCAATGCGCGTAGCGATTCACGTTTAATGTCTTAAATWGACTCAAAACGGTTTCCCCGGTTTCAGTTTTCTGAATAGCCAGTAGTCAAACAGAGCTAAATCAAGCGAATACGGTGGTTGCGGCACGATAATGACGACGGTGTATTATCGTGCTGGAAAAACTACAAGTARTCGGCCCATATTTCCCCCTTTTTACGAATAAGACTGCAATAGTATTCCTTGTTGACAGTTTGGCCGATCGGAAAGAATTCAGAGTGCACCACACCTTGATAATCGATGAAAACTGTCAACATAACTTTAATTTTTGACCTGCTTTGTCGTGTTTTTTCCGGTTTCTGCTCACTTTCGCCACAATGGACCGCCGRTYGATCGTCTWTTTCCGGATCGTAAGCATARATCCAAGACTCATCGSTAGTAAAAATATGTTTCATGACATTTTGGTATTCGAAAAGCAATGTTTTACAGACACTACGCAGTTTTTTGCAAAAATTTAGTGATTCTGGAACCAATCGAGCTTTTACTTTTCTTAGGTTCGAATGATATTTCAAAATGATTTTTACTGACACAGTATGATCTCTGGCTGTTAATCGTTGATTTTCAAGYCGCAATTCCTTTATTTTATTTTCCTACTGCTCATCAGTTGATGTTGATGGCCTTCCTGGGTATGATTCGTCGTTAACGCGTTCTCGACTCGCTTTGAATAATTTGTAGCAATCAAAAACACTTGCTCGCGACAAACAATTATCACCGAAAGCCTTTCCAAAATTCTGAACGTTCCGTCACCAGAAATTTTAAGCTACACATGAAATTTTATTGAGTAATTGCACTCATCGTAAAAATCGACGAAAGCACTTTATGTACTTCAGAAAGACAAATTTATGACTATTTTAATGCAACATTTAAATATAAAAAAAAAAGGACAAATTGGTTTTTGGGCGAAATTTAAATTAGAAAATCTTATACTCATTTTTAAGTAAAATTCGTTCGGCATTTTGAATGAGAATTTTTTTTCCATCAAACGGTACATTTGATCAAATTGATACTGTAGAAAAAATAAAGTGGTAAATTCAATCAGCATATTTGTAAGGATTTTCAGAATTTCAAATATTTTGTTAAATTTATTTGGTGAATCAAACACGGTGTGACCGCTTGATAAAATGTGAAGTTTAGAAATTTTTTAAATACAGCTATGTTTTAAAATTTTAAGAATGTTTATATATATTAGGTCTACAAATTTGCTTCCGCCGTTTTTTTTTTTGTAAATTTAAGGCTTTATTGTATAAAAACGGTGGAAAAGTGTTTTCCCTTGTTCCCTCAAAAAGCAGTGCTTAATTAACACTCGAACTGCTTTACGATCCATTTTTTTGTAAACTACACAAGTTGCTTTACAAAAATTCTATATTTTTTTTAATACCTAATAGAAATCTATAGATGGTAGTAGTAGAGTAATAGTATTATCTATCTATGTGTAAATGTGGACGGGTCCTCAGCCGCACTTTTTTTGGAATTAAAAAAGAAAAGCAAAATTTCTCGTAAATGTCGAGAATTCGGCTCAAAAAGTGACATTTTCAGTTGAGAATTAATTTGGGATGCAAATAGATCTCTACAAATATTTTGTTGGGTTAATGTTGACACAAATGTCCAAGATCGATATAAAACAATTTAATCGATCAGTGCTTGACCTTAAAAACATCTATTGGAAAACGGTGGAAGCAAAGTTGTAGACCTAATATATGTATATAATATATAGTGTATACCATAAATATAAAAAATTTAAAAAAAGTAGTTATAAGCGAATTAATCGCTGTTTCCCAAATTACTGCTGCAGTAATGGCGGCCGTAGTTAGAAAAAATAAAATAAAATGTTAGTATTATGTATGGCATGGCCTATATCATAAGTTATTATTACAAAATACAAAATTTAACAAAATAGTACATTTTGAAAATTTTTTTAGGTTTTTACCCAAAAATTAGCGTTTTTTGGCCACCAAATTACATTTATCAAACTTGTGCAATTGAAATACTGGAATGCCATTGTATAAAGAAATATATACAAAGCAAGCTCCGAATTACAACTGCAGCCAATTTGAAAAATGTAAAAGTAGTTTTGAGGAAAACGATTTTAAATATTAACTCAATGAGCTGAGCCSCAAATTGGTAGGCTATAACTCAAAAAATATTTAAGATATTGATTTAAAATTTTGATATAATTTTTTTTTAAGGTTAAGACAATCGAAACATGTAAAAAATAAAAAAATAAATTATTATGCGAAATTTCATAAAACTATTTGTCGATTTCCGAATGTTTAGAGTTTTAAACAAAGTTCTATACATAAAATTCAAACAATTTCTAAAATGTATTATTTTAGGTAAATATGTAGAAATAAATTTATTGCTTTTATGGCAATTTACTTTTAAATTTTATGCGGGAGTACCCAAAAATGTATTCAAACCTCTTCAAGGATACAATTTAACTAACATAAGTGCATAAACCCACCGCASCCACACTAACGCACACGCTTCATGCTGCTTTCTTTTATCACCGTCACTTAAATTAAAATTCTATTGACTATCGCGAAWTCCCCATTCGCAACTACTGGCGCTTCGGCAACTACATAAATGCAATCAGTAAAAACTGCATACTATGGCGACCTAAATCCCTTAAGGTCCTCAACGACAGCAACGTGACACCGGGAAGTACGTGACTTAGCGCTTGATTGCCTGAGGCTGCAATTTTTGTTACATACCAGCTATCTGATTGTTGTTGCTGACATTCGTTGGTTATCCGCGCGGTCTTTTGCGGCTGGCGGTACAACCTTCAGCGCTGGTGCCTCTCGTCAGATATACGTGCATGTTTGCTTGMSTACGCGGCGCTAATGGGATTAAATGTGCTCATTATTGCCGGTTTACTTACATCCGCAGGTGACTGCGACTATATATGTGGGGGAATATAATTAAAATATGTCGGCATATTAGATGAGGGCATGGGAAAAACAAAAGCAGAGTATTATACTGTCTCTTATACACATCTTATAATTAAAATATGTCGGCATATTAGATGAGGGCATGGGAAAAACAAAAGCAGAGTATTATAAACGCGGAAAAAATATGGTCGCTGTGAAAACTTTGCAAATGCAGTCACGTGATGTGAACGTGATTTTTTCGCGCATTTTTGCAACAGTTATGCGAACTTTTATATAATGCTGAAATAAAAAAAAACTTACGCTCCACAATATTATACATATATAATTTCATTTAAGCCATAATTCTTTTTAAAGAGTAGCTTTGTTCACTCAAAATTTCTAAATCGCTCAGCTATTGTCAGCGCTCATTCGCTCTTTTGCCCACAAAAATTCATAAATTGCTTAGTTGGAGTTTTGCTGAATTGCCATTAGGAAGCGGTAAATTGCAGCGCCATGCTGTTCGCAACGGAAACGGAAATAAAACATAAAGCGCTATAAATTTCTTTGTTATCACCGGCACTTAATTTAAGTTTTAAGTTTCACAATATCTTTGTATATAWTGAACGTTAATAACGTTAACTTTGGCTGCATCGATGCTATAATACCCGTCGGAGGTGCAGTTCATAAAGCAAAAAAGGGTATTAAAATATCATTATCTTGATTTTGTTCGAGCCGTTTCTATGACAGCTACATGCTATAGTAGTCYRGTCTGAACAATATATATTCAAATATTATATCATTACCTTGGATAATACTCTATACAAAATTTYGTGAAGATATCTTGTCAAAAAGAAAAGTTTTCCATACAAGGACTTGATGTGAACGGTCAGTTTGTATGGCAGATATATCTTATAGTGATCCGATATCATCGGTTCTGACAAATGAGTAGCTTCTTGGGGAAGAAAAGAGATTATCAAAATTTCAGATCGAGATCTCAAAAGCTGAAAGTCGCGTGCATACATACGTACATGGCTGAACCGCCTCAACGGAACATAACTGTGCCAAATAAAAAAACTTTWAAAAATTCTGTTATGCTTTCTTCAGCCATAACGCAATTAACCTTATAATAGTTAGATTCAATAACTTTTTTCTCTAGAACTGTCGGTAGAAATAGGTAAWCGAGAACTATGCTCATTGAACTTTAATAATAGCTTAGAAGCACTGGTGATATTCTTTAGAACAACATGATATTAACCATTCGATAATATATACCTTCTTAAGGTTTTCACCTGATACAAATGCCACAGAAGCTAGCAGAAAGTTATGTCAAAGATTTCAGCGACAGAAAWAGTATGTGTTAGTTCATTTACCACTTTTTTTTGTCATTAAATAGAAATAAATAAATTATTTTATTCTATCAGCTGATTTCTATACAACGAAATAAAAATACCTGATATACTGAGTTTTGTCACATCAGATCTTCTTTCTGTAAGATTTTTGGTAGAATTTCTACTTTTTATTTTATTTTATTACATTGCAACTAGTTCAGACAAAAGAAGGGACTAACAATCAARCAATACCCTGTGAGTGTTGCCTAATTTGGGCAACACTGGGCTTAAGGCAATCTTGTACTATATG
>NW_017534852.1:183009-199662 GCF_001853355.1 Bactrocera latifrons
ACGATTTTGCAACATGCAAGGCTTTTTCAATAATGTGTGTAATTCTGTGGATTTGATCAATCGTGGAATGRTTAGCTTAAAACCCAAACCGATATGCTGTAATTATGGTTTTTGCTTTGTAGAGACGTTTTATGAGAATTTTTTGAAAAAGCTTCGATATTATCAGTGGAAATGATATAGTCCTGTAAGTAGTTACTAATGTCATAGTTTTTGAATCATGATAACTTCAGCAATTTTCCAATAAGTTCGCACATTAAGATGAAAAGTCGCGTTATAATGTTGGTATATTTTATTATACTTATTGGAGGAAGCTGTTTTAGTACCTCGGACGTAATCAGGTCGTAACCGAGGGATTTTTTGTTTTTAAGGCGTTTGATTTCTTCACTTAGAACACGGCTTGTGCAACTTGAGATTTCTTGGCTTTCTTGACTAGAAACAGTAGGATAATCTACGTGTGTTTCATATGGAAGAATATTTTAGCTAAATAATAAAAAAATACTTCCGTTTTCTTTTTTTTATCTTCTCTGGCCCAACTATCAGTACTTATTTTAATTGATCATACTTAAATTTCTGGTTTTAGTAGTCTTTTACAGCTTTTCCGAAGGGAGTAGTCGGAATTTCTTCAATTGGTTAGGGAGCGAACATATTTTGGAAACTTTAATTTTTRAATAACTTAATTCCTCTTATTTCCGATTAAGATCTTTAGAAACTTTATTTAAAATAGATTTATCTGCTGGGCAATGAGAATTTCTACTGATAAACTTTAAAGCTTTTACGGACTTGCAGCTCATATTTTGGGMTAACACCTCGCTTCACATTAATTTTATAACAACAACTTATTGCCGTTTCACAATTTGTTGGWAAATATTAACAATTTTCTTTGATAACTTGCTGCTGTTTAGAAGGTAAGYTCATAATGCCACACTCATAGAAGCWCTCGTATTTATTGSCAAAAAGATAGAAACATAGAAACRGGTAGTAATCGCTTGGTGTTAGGACCCTCCTATAAGGTTATGCATCCACTACAAGGTACTAACCAAGTTCCCAGCCCCTGTGTTGTGTCAATAACGACGTGTATGTCCTAACGTTACCCTGATGGAACACAATTAATTTCCGTTTGGCCAAARTGGGTCACTTCTAGGCGATTTCCTCCTTCAGACGGTCGTCCAATTGTTGACAGATAACGAACCCAACTGTGTTTTCTTGACTTTGTTTATTATGATACAGATCGATTTTGTTATGAATCAGCAGCTTTATATGTAGCACCCCTACATGAAGTTACGTTTTGTCTTCTCTTTATATCTATCCTTCTATTTATTGTTATCAATTGTTGAAATTTTTAGCATTTTAAGTACATATTCGTAAACGAATAAAAATTCAAAAGTTTTATTACAWAAAGTGCTCCAATATTAATATCGTCTTTTGAAGTTGAATTACTATARGCCGTTCATATTGTTAAAATTAATATAACTAGAACTTTCCCCGGTTGCAAATAAGCTTTTGAAAATCTTCCCTAGCAACGAAATCTTTTAAATTATGGTATTTAGTTGCGTAATGGCACATGGTAACACACATATAATATCATACATATCATACATATTACATAAAATTATATATGCAAAAGTCTGCATATCCTTCATAATCCGGTTACCAGCAACCGTTACATGGAAAACAGTAAAAAAAAATCAGTTTTCTATTTAACTTTTATAATCTTATAYGCATACGGTATGTGATATGTGCACTACAATGCTGTCTATTAAATAAATGACGCCTATATGTGCGCTATAAATAAATCATTTACTCATTAACGCCGTGCTTCAGCCACAACAATGGTGGCCTTAATGTCCTTTGTTATACAAAATAGTATGTATTTAAATAAATTATCATTACTATATTTTAATCGTGTACACATGTAAGTATATGCCGACATATTTAACAATAAAATACATACAAAGGCACTTAATGATTAAAATGGGTGAACAATATGTTGGTGATGGTGCTTGAGAAACTATAGATAGACATGWGCTTGCATATATGTTTGTAGATTGTGAAGAAATTGAGTATAGGGGAGTATAATATACATGTAAGTAAATTTCAGAGCGCTCTTGCCAGTACATATATACGTACACAGAGTTACTAACTTGCATTGCCTTACACAATTGTTGCGTGTGGTATATAAATTGAAATAAAATAAATGTACATATATACAGTATCGAGAGTACAAAAGAAATATTATATATTGAAATATACAAAATAATATAGAACACAATCGAAAAAACCAACAAATCACACATGAATTCCACTCTATTCAAAAGCATACAATGTTGCCTACCCTCAACGTGTACAGTGGAAATCAATCAATAAGGCAAGCAGTGCGGCAGTAATCAAATAAATGGTATAAATTGAAATAAAGGGTAAACAAAGTATGTAGAAAAATRTCAGATTTATTGCAAACAACTGGCTAATAGTCAATCACAACAAATCACTAGCGTAGATAAAACGCAGTGATGCCTTTTCCATAGATTAATATATTATATGTATATGTATATGTATATGTATATGTAAAATTATTAGGGTATCTGTTATTTCTCAAGTTGATTATTTTGCAAACTCCACATGAAGTTTCAGTTTTTGCCCTTAAAAAAAATATTCAATGTAAATAAGCTCCCTTTCTCGACGAACAAAGCCCAAACCCTATGAGTCCCTCATTATTTCCGTACTGCTATATGGTGCAGAGGCATGGACGATGACAACATTTGATGAGTCGACGTTACGAGTTTTCGAGAAAGAGGTTATGCGGAAGATTTCTGATTTATTTAACATAAATTAGCGTTTTAGTTTCAATAAAAACCGTACTTCACTCATATGTATGTATATGGGATTGTTTGATATTTTGCATTAAGAAAATATATGTACATCTTTAAAAGAGTGATATTCTAATAAAAGATTTTTCGCTCTACAAAAAAGTTCGGAAGTTCATCCAGCTAAGGTTATACATCAAATGAGGTGTGCAAGGCCGCAAGTAAATTACGAATTTTATGTTGCTCATACGACATGTTGTACTATATAAATACTTTACTTTTGACAGCACATAACTTTTAAAGGGAAGTTTCTATTGAATAAAAAAAACACATTTTCGTAGAGCGTTTAAATGAATAAGGAAATATAATATGAACTGTGCAATCCTGCAAGTAAATTATGAATTCTGTGTTGCTCATACGACATGGTGTACTATATGAATACATTATTCTTGACAAACGTTCTATTAAAGGAATGTTCTTAGTAAACAAAAAAATATTTTTTTAAAGAGCGTTTGACTGTATGTTGAAATATAATATATTCGAAGTTAAAGGTCAGAAGTTAAAGGATTAAAATTTTATTGTAAAAGATCAAAAACTCCTATGTCAAATATATAGGAAAGGTAAAGTAAAGTTCTTTAATCGCGGCTTATATTGAAAATAAAGCGCTTTTTTTGATGACAAGGAAAATCGTCTTACGAAATAGCGAATACCCTGTTACAAATACATACATCCTTTTAGAGATATAAAACTGGAAAAAAACAATAACACCTACTCATACAAAATTGATTCAAATATTGGTCTATTTGTTATGCAAAACAAGCAATTACCCAATGCAATGATATATGCATACGCACGTATGTTTGTGTATGATCATGTCAAGGTTGTTGGTTTCTCATTATTGTTCAATTATCTGACATTGTATGTTAAGAGCACTGCAAAATTTTTTTTATAAATAAACTAACTTGTAGTTAATATGACATTCAAATTCAATTTCATTAAGTCATTTTACTCGTAATCGAATACTGACTATCCAGGCGGTACACTCGTTATACTCGTATTTTCCATACGAATTGGTTGGTGTATGTATGCTAGACGAAGAAGTAAGTCATTTCATGAATTTTAAATTTAAATGACATACAGCAGCATATTCGCTTAATTTGAAGAAACTTGATGACTAAATACGAGGTAAAATGAAACATAATTAGAAAAATTGTCTTGATTCCTATAGGATCTTAAGGAAAGTATGAACCGATTACATATAGGCTGTTCACGATAAGGTGGTTATCGGGTTATGTGRTTATGTGATTAAGTAAACAACAACAAAATGCGGTATGACAAAATAACCAACTTTGAMMAACCCAGACCCTTGTTTACAGATTATGTGGTTGTTTGCTTATTTCCAGTGTTAGAAAGTCGTTGGAGTTCTACTAAATGGCAGCACAAAAAAATAAAATAAAACTAAGCGAATGGCATTTCCATTTATACCTTCTAATTGGTAATTCTGCTATTAACAGCTGTTTTTTGTTTGCAATTGCATTGTGACACTGTTYAGGGCGCAAGATGTCTGCAAATTTTATACAAAGAATCTTTTGAACTCTTAAAATTTGGATTATTTAATAAGCACATACCTTCAATAAAGTCCATTTCCTGAATAGCAGAACTTATTTTAAATTCAATTATGTTGCTTTTTAAACTTTGTTTAGGCATTTTAGAAGTAGAAATTTCATTGAACTTAAAATGTAAACAATGAACAGCTGTTTGTGTAAAAATAAGCATATAACCATACAATATGGGATGTTCACGGATCATAGAGGTTATTTTTAATCTAATAACCACATAACCCGATAACCACCTTACCGTGAACAGCCTATATGAGTCTCCTCAACTTCAGAAAGTGAGACAAAACGGTTGGATTTTTTTAATTGTCTTTCGTCGGTGTGCTTTTTTACTTATCAAATCTTCTTCTGAGTCGTTGATACTTGCCGACAGCGCCTTTAACTTCGAGTGAGCCATCTTATAAAYGAATTTAATCTTTTTAAAAGTTAAAAAAAAATTCCTTTGTCAGTTAAATTTGATTATAGAACGGCAGTACTCGATTTCGGCATTTTTTAAACTTCTTTCACTGATGACTTTTTTTACTTGATAATTTAAAGAGTTATGAATGAAGTATTGACCAGTGTTCTCAGAGACCTTTTTTTTAAATATTCATTAGATACTAGTATGAAATAATACATATATAATATTTGCTTAAATTTAAAAATTAAATACCGGTGTTTCCAATAAGGATGATATGATTTCTAAGTGTCGGTTTGTTTAAATAAATCACGATCTGTATTTCTTTGCATTGTATTCAGTAATATTTATAATATTATCATGTAAAGATATATACAAGAACACTTTTACAAACTATTCAATTTTATTATAAAAACAACGGTTCTTTAATTGAAAAATTTCGTGCCCTTTTGCCATTTTATATTCGTAATAAACCTTCACCTGTGCTCGCTGTTCATCGAATTATTGAAAATTTCAAGCACATACATTCTATTATTATTATATATTCTATGTATATTCTTTACAGAATGATAATGTGCCAATAAGGCAAAGAATCTCTCGAAGTAATGGAAATATTGCTGCCGTTCAGGCAATTGTTGCTGAAGACCATAATTTGTCGATTAAAAACCGTGCTCAAGAATTGGGACTATCTTAAACTATAACCTGGCGGATTTTGAGAAAGATTTTGGGCTTACATGCATATAAATTATTCTCACTCAAGCACTGAAACCATTGGACCACCGTAAACGTCATTAATTTGMTGATTTTTTTCTTTGATTAATTTTTTAACAATAACGATTTTTTAAGAAAATCATCTTTTCCGATAAGACTCACTTTCATATGAGTGGTGGGGTAATAAATAAACAAAACTATCGATTTTGGTGCAAAGAAAATCCACAAATTGTTAATGAACAACCATTACATTCGCCTCAATTGGCAGTTTAATCTAGTTTTGTGTTTAGTGGAATCATCGGYCCGTACTTCWKTCGAAATGAAGCTGATGRCTYCTTTACTGTCAATAAAGAGCGATATAGATSGATGAATGCAACTTTTTATGTCCACAATTATAAGAAGTTGATTTTGACAAAATCTGGTTCCAACAGGACGKGGCTACGTGCCACGTGCCACACAGCATGTGCAACAACCGAGTTATTGCGRGAAAAGTTTGGATATTCGATTATTTCAWGAAAGWGTGACAAAGTWTGGYCTCCAAGAAGTTATGATTTMACACCATTAGACTACTACTTGTGARGTTATTTAAAGTCATTTRTCTTTAGCAATAAAGCAGATACTCTTCAAGCTTTAGATGTCAATGTTGAATGTGAGGCATAAGACTTAATTTTGTGGAAAAAGAACTCGAAAGCTGGGTTCATCGATGGAATTTGTTTCTGCAAAAGAAGTCGTGACGCCTTTTGAATGAATTGTATCGATTTTACTTCACATTAAATAAAACGCAATTGGTGTAAATTTTTTTAAATCATTTCATTCTTATTGGGAAACCCTGTGCACAATTATATAAAAACTGTTTTGAGTATGTATATTCCTACAGCAGCAAAAAATTAGCTAAKTATTCAGTTAAGTAATCAAATAAATTGGTATTCAAGAAATTAGAGCAGTTTTAAATAAAGGACARGCAAACCCGGCTACAGCGTATTAGGATTACTCACAAGTGTAACACGTACAACAAWAATAACCACAAACTTTGCGATACCCAAAACACACTGCAGCTATTAAGAGCGCAGGGTCGACGCTGTCCCTTAAAAAACAACCAGCACTTGGACATACGAATGTGGTACATTATATATACCATACATATAATGTTCTATATAACATATTTTTATATAGTGTGTACACGCAAACCCTGGCTACGCTGATGTACCCATATCAACTGAAACATGCATGAAATGATGCTGGAATTTGGCCGAATTGCCACAGCAGATAAGCGTTATATGCAGGCAAATGATATGTTGTATGTGATATGTTTATATATATTGCATAGCATAGATTTCTCTGCAAGTTAAAACAGTGAAAAATACATATGTATTTTAACTTGTGTGTTGCTGTGTCACGTTTGCTTGCAAAGTTTAAGATTTTCTGCTTTTTGCGGTTCTTGTGGCAAACGCTGTTCGATTTTCTGTGGGTGCCGTTTGGCCACAAGTGAAATTCAATTAAGTTTAAGCKGTTTGTGGCAAAACTCGGTAACATGTACTACATTGATTGAAATGTTATGGAAAAGATAGTAGTTTACAGCTCAAAATGCGAGAAAAGCGTTACAAATTCATAGTAGTATATATATTTGTGAAAATAAGTTGAGAATTTTGGGGAAYAACTAAATGAAACTTGAAATTGGAGAATGGAATACTCAATTGTATCGAATAATCTACAACAATAACCTAACAACTAGGTATCATTAGGTTAAGTTCGATGGCTGATCAAGGATCTCACGTGGACTACTATATGTAGTCYTTTGTGAAGCCAGAGAAAAGAAGAACTCCTGTGTTCGAACTGAACTTATATTTTAGCAAAAATTCTTAGTTGCCAATACAATTCTATGTCCAAGCGCGGGCAGTCAAGATGGAAGTGTTGAGTTTTTTCCAGCTTATCTTTTTCGATGCAGCTTCTGCAGCATGGACGCCAATAGGCCTGTTAAAAGSCTCACAACTAGGGAGATGCTAACCTTACTGAGGCCAGAAAGATCCCTAGATCTCTTATGATCGATCTTAACGCTGGGTGGCCCAGCGCTGGCCAAGCTTCGACGAAGACCAGCTACATATGTATCTAGTGGTAGAACACAAGAGGWTAAGGGAGCACCGCTCCCATTCTACCGATAGCGGTTCTAGGGTGCTTTTTCTTTCCAGCTCATCAGCTTTGCAATTTCCTGCGATTTTGCTATTATCTAGCCTTCATACCAGTCTCACTACAAAGAAACTCGATGCTATTGATAGCGMCGTTAGACACTCCWGTACTGTTAATGAGTTCAAGGCTAGTATCGCCACTCTGCTATCTAAGTGGATGGTCWTTTCTCTGAAGAAGGCTGCACTCCGGAGTAGTAGATCTGCTGATACCTTAATAGCTGAAACGTCGGCTTGGAATATACTGCAGTAGTCAGGAAATCTGAAGTTTTAGTTGATAGAGAGGTCCTGACAGTAAACTCCTCCACCAACCTTCTCTCCAAGCTTTTACATATCCGTAAAGAAGCTYACTTTCCTTCTCCTACAGCGGCTTCTTCCGACGCCCAACTCTCTCATAGCAGAGAAGGTGTCGCTAGGGTTCGGTTTGGCGACTCTATCATCCAAGTRATCCGGTATGAAGTCAATGCGTGCAAGGATATTCGAGTGTTCAGATTCGTGTTCTTYTAAGAAGCCAGATTCTTTGAGTAAAATAGCATCTTTAGCATCCATACATCTTCCGACGATGTTTATGGGTACAATGTGCCAGACTTTAAGTACGATTGTCTGAGTGGACCTTAGTACACTACACACGCTCATGAGCGCCGCCCGAACGCACTCGAGTTTCTTTGAAGATTTTGTCTTTTCTAGAGCCCTCCACCANTGAGTGGACCTTAGTACACTACACACGCTCATGAGCGCCGCCCGAACGCACTCGAGTTTCTTTGAAGATTTTGTCTTTTCTAGAGCCCTCCACCACATGWCTCTTGACTTTGACATCGTAGAGCCAGAGGACTACTTTCGTTGAGAGGCCCCACCTTTGTCATGAGAGATTTAWAAAAGATATGATAATTTATTTTTATTGACAAGATTTGTTACTAAAATAAGATCGATTTTTATTTCACTTTTTTTTCGGGGAGTATGGAAATATGAAAAAAATCGTTTTTATTTCAAATCTCTAGACTAAATAGCCTTTTAAAAACATATACGGTGTAACCAATTTTTCTAAACCCCTCAACTCATTACTTTATCAAAAAGTCTAAAAAGTTTAGAATGACCTTGGATTCACAGAAAACTTCCATTCTCCTCAATTATTACAAATTTACTATAATAATGCAATAATAAAAWTGTTAWAAAAACACTTTGCGCAWATAGTATCAGACTTTGTAGAGGTATATATAATTTGTTAGAGTCATAGCTTTAAATAAATAGCTTGAACTTATGACTCTAAATTGGTCTACTTATTTGGAGTTCAAATATTTCCAACTCCTCTACATCCATTCACGTTGTGTTGTGATTTGCTTAATTGTCTGAAAAACGAATCATTGGAAGCGAACATTCGTGGTGTTATTTATAAAATAGGACGAACATCTCGGAATCAGTGGTAAAAAAATTATAAAAGTCGATGAGAGTTATGAAAAAACATAGTACCGGTGGCTTTATGCATAAAATTCTGTTCAAATRCTATAAAAACCATATATTTTTCTAACTAATAAAGCTCAAATATTTCGAAAACCTCCGTAAGAAAATGAAAATAATTGGTAAGGGCAGGATGTAAGTATATATTTTACTACACCTCCTTGTAAATTTAATGTACTAAATATGATGATAAATTCTATCATAATAAATATTTTATCGTGAAAAAATTTTACATTCGGTATACATATAACTTCTTTTAGTTTCCATATACTATATAAAAAATGTATTAAGAATAAATGCAATAATTTTGCATTAAATTGAAATCGAAAATATAAGCACCGCTTTGTTCGATAGCTGTTTGCCATTGTAGGAAGTTTCATATTGTCGTTGCCATAAAAACCCTTGTCAGAACATAAGAATTTTTTGTGCTAACTCATGTATAACCCACACATCGGACTTTGTTTTTTAACCAGCCTGTTTTAAATTTACCTTCTGAGTACACGAATTATAAAATTATTCCATTATTTTATCGGTATTTTCAAATATTGTCCTTTTCGAATGTGTATTTTAGAATCAAAATTACGGACAAAATCGATTAAATCAAAATTATGCGCGGTTGACTTTTATAGTAGCAGAACCATACACACTATTGACATTTTTAGCCGGMTGATTGAGTTGTGCTCCTTTACAGCAGAAAAACTGCAACCTCTTTAGTACAAACCAAGCAATCACAAAACTTTCTAAGACAATTTTTATAGAAAATTTTGTCTTTCTAACATCCGATCGCATTATACAAAGCGACCTGCAGATTACTAAATGTGTTTATTGGAAAACATATTGAATTTACTTTTACTAGACCTTATGTTAGCAAAAGGATGGTTAATAATATTTGCATATATTTCTTAATCTTAACTAGTACTTCTTGAAGTCTTTATGCGCAAATGTAATAATAAAAAATTTAATGCAATCAAATGTGTTAACCCACCCAAGTGTATTCATACATTTCCTCTATTCTGATATATGACAATAAATACCTCAGAGCACATTCAAAAAATGTGTGCAACGTTTGTCTCGACAACTAAAATAAAAATAAGTGTTCACCAACCAACTGTGGTCAGCAGAACGAACAATGGAAAGATTTATTTTCAAATGCAAGMGAAAAATAAAGAGTGTGCGCTGGCAATTTGATTGCTTACCAAATAAAAAAAAAGAAACAAAAACATAACATGAACGTTRGGGAACAATTKKGACAAGAAATTGCATTGAAAATACATAGAAATAGTAAAATATTAGAAMGGAATTCTAAGGAAATACGTGAGTTGGCGAATTTAGCAGCAAAATACAAGGATTTGATTTTCAATTGCTTGACAATGTTCTATACCGTTAAGGAAATATACAGATCTACCCACACTAGTGGTGTGCAGCAGCTTGCATATAAATATATCTGTATGACTGTATGAGCGCACATGTACACTTTCTGTATGGCACACGCCTTCTACTGCGTGCATGCAACTACGTACGCCTTGCATACTMCAGGGCGTATGAGCAACTTTTTACATGTCACATTGTGCTGTGCGTTTGTCACCCACCGCTGCGAGCATTTCACTCCAACTATTTCACGTTTGTATATGTGTATTTGTGTATTTGTGTATAAATATATACACAACTGTATGCTTGTAGGTGTTTATTGTTGATGTTTGCTCACTGCAATTGTCACATTAAATGCTTCAAGGCTACTGCTATTTGATTGTATTGTACACACATAATACTTTTACAGTTGTATATAAATGTGTGTATATGTGTGTATGTGTGTTTCTTTTAATTTTATGTGTGCGCTTAAAAACAACGAATAGCACTTGTGGCAAGCAATAAAGAGTATGAGAAGAAGTAGTAGAAATTTCCTTGCGGCAGCGAGCACTTGTCACTCACTCAAGTATGTACCATAGAAATTCGGGTGAGTCAAAAAAATCGAATATTTTTTTCACCTTCAAGATAGGATTTTTTTCTTTCCAATAATACGAAAAAAAATTGTAAACTGAGTGGCGGATTTCCTATGAATATTAAGAGCTCATACTTTTACTGAACATTAAGGGCATAGCTTTTTGGAGATTTTTTCCAACCAATTTTTCAGCGTATAAGTGAAAAATTAATCAATTTTTATTACCCACCCTAATAGAAGTGCATGTACACATATATGGGTGCGAGTGTGCACAATTGCTGTACTTATAAGGAAAATTATAAATAAGAAAAGATTTCCCACTGTGTCCACACAGCACACAGTACTCTTAAATTGAAAATTATACGCACATAAGCGCTTCTGGTATAATTTTGTGCTCAACTTTTCTTTGCACTTGTGGTATGAATTTCATATATACATACATATACATGTTATAATACATGCAACAAATGTATGTATAAGCATGTGCCACACAAAAAGATGTGTATGTATAGTTGCCATACAAATAATTCCTTTCTTCAGCTGGTCTGCATGAAAATACACTTAAATGTTTTTATGTATATAGTTCATATAACTTACATATAATCTCATCTTGCATTCTACTTAACCATTGTGCCAGTTTTATTCTCATTTCTTTACTCATTATTGTTTGCTTTATTATTACTTGCTCCACTTAAGTATGTGAGGTATTGTTTGTGGTTGGCATTTAATTTTCATCAGCGTGAAAATGTACGTTGTTGTCGCGCATCCGTTTCCGCTTCCGTTACCATTTGGCTACTTGAAGTTGGTGAAAATACATAATTAAATAATAACATACAATCGCATAGCATAAGTACGAGTTTGTATAGACAAAATAGGGATCTTACATAAAGGACAGCTTGTTTTAGAAGTTTTAGAATTTTTAAAGTTATTCACACGCAATATGTTGCTAAATAGTAGGCRTAATAGTTTTGTTCACCTAAAGGTTCTATCCACTAAAACTAAACAACATGCTCTAATTTGGGTTGAAATTGATATTTTTTTAAAGAAACTTGGTACAAGTGAATCTGAGGCTGAGGAGGTTGATAATGGAGATGGGCCAAGCCGCAGCCAAAAAAGTCGTTAAGAGAAAATCTATAAAATGCTTAGTCATGGCATATTATATATATTATTTTCTCTTAACATCATTTTCAATTCCAAATTAAGATATAAAGCAGTAGTTTGGTACAACGAATCGCTATAGGGAAGAGAATCTGTGGTTAGAAAATTTTTAAAACTAACTCACATAAATTTYATCTGAACAAATGCTTCTAGCATTTTCTTATACTTTGTGTAAAATTGAATGATAWTCACACCACTTCCCGATAACATATTATATCTCACAGCCAAGTSAGAGCCGAATCGTTTCATAGAGATCAGTAGAAAGTTTTTCATGGGCAGCCCACCTTTAGGTAATATCTCTCCATACCTCAACAGCAACTTAAGCAATTTCAAATTTGGTTCATAACGTTACTGTAGCATTCTTATATTTCATAGTAAAAAAGTATAAATCATACTAAAACTACGCCTTCTTCCCCATATATCATAATTTTAAATTAAACAAGATTATTTCAGTATACAATACTAAGACAAAGGTACAAATAGTGCCTTTAAKGTATGCGATCACGTCTGAAAATTGCCGTAATCGGATCATGAMTTTTCATGGCCCGATATACCAGATAAGTGAAACTCAGGGCTGCGGTTTTCTGGTAATAATATCCTAAGATCTCAAAAATGCATAAGACCACCTCAGTATTTTCATTAGCTCCCATATGCCTAGTATAATAAATTCAACTTCCGTTTAACTTAACACTATTTATATCGGCTACAATCTTGAATATACCATAATTTAATGTCACAAATGTTTTAAATCGGTCCACGAGTTAGCATAGATCCAACAAATTATAAATACATTCTCTTGAAGTTTAAAAATGTAATGTGAAATAAACCTGAAGAAGAAAGGCAAAAACAATTTAATTTACTTTTTCAATATACCTACTCTACAAAAACAAAAAGCTTTTTCGTTGTTCTGAATATCTTAGCAAATTTTGATGCTTTCAGGTGTTCACATTACGAGCTTATTCATGAAAATATTGAATGCGCTCGAGTTTTTAAGATAATTGCATATTTAAAATTTTAATAAATACGGCCTTTTAGTAATATAAAGTTAGTTTTCCAGTCATAAATAGGATTCGGCGCACCTTCTTCGCGTATCATGCGATACTTACTCCCAGGCTGCTTAAGGAAAATATGCAAAAAATTATACGGAAGGTTTTAAGGTTTTACTAAAAATTAAAGTTTACTTTTCTTTCAAAGGTAATTTGCATGGACCACAGAAAGAAAAATGTCGCTAAATACTGAGTTATTGGTGTGCGAAACATAAACACCAAAGTTATTTTCTCAAAATCAACTGAAAGATCTGAATAAATTTTCGGAGAATTTTGACGATAATAGTAAGAAACATAGAAGCGGTTCCACCAAGATCTAAAAGTGAAAGGTATCAAAATTGAAAGGATTGTCATATGAAGATATAATATTACGGCTATAGCTGAAATTCTTCTTTTATTGAAGGCTTTTTTTACGTGGCAGGTCCCAAAYAGAACGYACAACCCTACGGGGGAATGTTTCGCCTTCTAACTTTCGTTCGCTTTCAAACGGAKATTTTTTGGCTACTCAGAGGATACTTGGTCTAAGACCAGTAATCGTGAGCTGCTTGAGCTATWCTATATGTAAAATAATCGTTTCTGGCCACTTCCAAGTGAATGGCGTTCAGATAATTTTCTTCACTTGCATGAAMTTMTATACATGGCATACTACTGCTAGTAATGCTGGGTCTTGAAAAGATATTGTCATTTAAATTAGAAAAGAAAAGCTCATAAAAGTAGTTTTATTGAAAACTAAATCCAGATTTCCACATTTTTCTCTTTGTTTACTTAAGTATATGTTTACAACATGTTACATTTCAAAACAAACTGACTTTATGTCCGTTGTATAATTTCATACTTCAATGTACAAATAACTAAATGAAGTGGTGTTTCAAAAATTTCATTCGTTCCGCTCAAATGAGTGTGATTTTTACTTGTGCGCGCATACTTCGATGTACAAATAACTAAATGAAGTGGTGTTTCAAAAATTCCACTCGTTCCGCTCATATAAAAATTTACATAATCAACAGTAAAGGTTTATTAAATCCACTTAATTAGAGAAAGTATTTGTTTTTACACATTTCAATTGACACTCAAGCCGTGAAACTCAATTTTTCAAAACATATTTTTTTATTTTTTTCTGAGGATGTAATTTTTTTAGGGACGATATAAAATGAAATGAATTGGTGTTTCGAAAACTTCTTTGTATTCGCTTATGTCAAAACAGACATAAGTTGTAAACACCTATTAAACCCGTTTAATTAGAGAAAATGTTGATTTACAAATTTCAATTGACATTCAAACTGTAGGCTCCTTTTTTCTAAATTTATTTTTTATATTGACAACATTTTCTATATTTAAGGCTATTTAACTGATTTATGAACGATATAAAATACAGTGAAATGGTGTTTCGAGCTGCACTTAAAACCCTTATTAAGTCCACTTAATAARAAAATATTAGTATTATGAAGTTAACTTGATATTCAAACCGTTAAACTCAGTTATTATAGATTTTCGAACCTTTCTACTTATTTTTTCCATCTTTACATATAGCATATATCAATGTACAAATCATATTATATATGTTATCTTTCTTCATTCTTCCTATAGCCGGCGTTTTAATCAACATTGAATGCAAAGCCTGGGCAAGCAACATTAAACATGATCGCGCAGAAAGGAAAGGATCCGTCCACTTCGAATTGATGGTTGATTAAGAGCTTGCGCGCAGCCAATAAGTGAACGAAGCACAGAAAATAAATTAATAAAACAAAAATCATAACAACCACACAAAAGAAAACCAAAAATAAACAATAACAAAAAACAAAGAGAACACTTAGCAGGTGAAATAATAAACGCAGCAGTAAATAAAAATGGACTACAGTTATTAAAAGAAAACAATAACAGAAGTAAATACAAAACCAAAGAAAAACAACAACAAAATAGTAGCAAGATTAAGTCAAGAAACATGCAGGGAAGGGCAAAAACAGGCAAAAAGGTTAAAGCAGCATAAAGAGAGAGCAGAGTAGTAGAGAGAGATAGAGAGAGAGAGAGAGAGAGGGTCAATGTAATGAAGGCGAGTGTGTGATGTACCTATGTGCTTGAAGGAGTGAATGAGAGAGCAAGCTAGGAGAAAGCTGAAAGARGAATGCATGAAAAATACAGCAACAACCAAAGAATAAGAACAACAAGCCGAAAAAAGAAATAAACTAAAGCAGAAATAAAAAGCGCTATTTGTATAGAGCATATGCGAGCAGTGACAACAACAACCACAACAAAAATAAAGGCTATAATACAAAGAAAAAACTAAAAAATGTGTGCAAAATAGGAAAAACCAAAATACTTGAGATAAAAAATTGCTAAACATTTATTTTGCCAGAACGAAAACATGCAAATACATTACAAATTGCAGCAAACAAAAGTAAAAAAAAAACAACACTGCGGCAACACTGCTAAATAGAGCGAGAGCAAACCAAAAAAGGAAAATAATTAAATGAAAATGCATAAAAAAATAAGAATTAAATTAATTAATTTAATAGACAAAGCGTAACAAGGCATCATTCAATACATATGTACATACGTACTCGTATATATATTTTTTTTTGGAGACACAAAAAAAAATAGTAAAAAAGGCAAAAATACAAAAAATAATAAAAAGTAACAGCAGCGACCGAAAAATATGATTATTTGTATTTAATTTTATTTTGCGCAATAAATTATGAAATAAATACGATTTATGGTATTTAGTACGCAAACCCGCAAAGAGGTATGTATGTATGTAGTTAAAAGAAATAATTGCTTTAAATAAAGCGTGCAACAGCGCTAACAATTTTGATAATAAATGCAAACGCTTCTTTCGTACTTATTTCCTTACTTTAGCGCTTACTTGAGTAAATGAAAGGCAAAAACAAAAACAAATTGTTAAAAATCAGTAGAATTTAATTATTGAAAATACTTATTAGAATTTGTTGATATTTTTGACTAGTGAATGCAAGTTTAATAAACAATTATGATTATCATTCTGATTATAATTAAAATTAATTAAAAAAAGGTAATTAACGAAAACCAGCGCAGCGAAAAAATACAAAAAGCAACAAAAACAAACAAATACATAACAACAAAAATAAACAACAGGCTTACACTGATCAGCAGATTTACAAAAAGAAAAAAATAAAATACTTAATTTACAAAAACACAAAACACAAAAACATTTGTAAAATGCAAAGCAGAAGGAAAAGTTAAGTAGCAGAGTGCAAATAAAATATTTTAAATTAATACAAAGAAAAACTAATTGTTTAATTAAATTACAAACAACTTTCGTTTACAAGCAAAATCGCATGCTATAAAAAAGTATGTGTGATTAAACTAATTTAAAA
>NW_017534852.1:202711-209486 GCF_001853355.1 Bactrocera latifrons
TAAGATTTTATTTTTTTGTTTTATAATCTTCCAATTTATTACCAAAGCTCAGTGTTTTAGCCAAGACTGTCACCATCAATCCCTGTGCTTACTTTAGCCAAGACAGCAACACCTTATAAAGTACTTCTTTCACGTTAACAAGGCGTACATTCGAAAACCATTTATTTCAACAAATAAAAAATAAAGTTCCTTAAACATTCTCTGCCAACAAAAGTATGGACACTTGTTTGTAAACTATGTATTAATAATAATTTATTTTACGCGCTTATGCAATTACTACCCACCCAAACGCATAAGAACGAGTTACCAAGCAGCTTTATGGCGTCTAAAGTATACACCTAATTACATAGAATAGTAAATGCCCACCAGTTAGAACATGAAGRAAAAACAACACAAATACAATAAAAAGCACAATACAAACATTGCAGTTCAAGGAAATTATAGCAGCTGAGTAAGAAATTACTTAATGAACTTATAACGGTATTAGGCGCTAATAATAGCTAAAAAAATTTTTGTAAGCGCTCCCAAAAACTTCCCTTGCACTCAAACGCTGTTTCCTTTGCATCTAACATTTGCAACATTCAATATTTTAGCCAAGTTCACAAGCATTATTTGTCAAGCAATTCTTAAGCGTGGACAGCAACCGCACTCATCTGTTTGAGTAATTTATATTTGCATTGGAATTTCTTTCATTTGGGCTCAAACGACTCAACCACTCATGCGTAAAATAACGGTACATGCTCAGTATAACACACATACACACACTTACTCACTCAAATATTGAAAATCATGCTTAGTCAAGTATTGCAAATGCAAGTGCGTAAATAAATTTTTAATAATAAATAAAAAAGTAAATGAAAAATGTGAAAAAATGCATTATCAGCAATTCAAATGAGTATAAAATAGCATATAAAAGAGTAAATACAAATAAACAATTGTAAGCTGTGTGTAATTTCGTATATAGTCAAAGAACAAACCAAGCAAAAAAGAAATATAAACAATAAATATACAATATATGTATGTATATGATTTGTATGACAGCAGTAAGCAAAAGAAAGTACTAATTAATTCACAATACTAGAGAAAGAGAACAAAAAAAAAAAAAACACAGAAAACAAATAATTAATTAAGTAACTATGCTATACATATGTATGTAGTATATGTATGCAACGGGCTTTTCACGCTGTGCTGTGCTGTGCTGGTTGTTTTCGACACGTTTGTAACACACTGTAGGTACTATGTGCATGTATAATGATGACGTAAAGTGCCGCGCAGCGTTATTAACTGCAAATTTAAACTGCCTAATCAAACATAAATGTATGTATATATATGTAATACGAGTGTACGTATGTATGTATGTACCGCTCTCGCACGCATGCTCTCCACACATATTAACACACACACACACATACGCAACTCAACTATGYAATTGTGTGAATGTGTGATATTTTCGAACACTTTCGCTTTTTTGCGCCAAAGCCGTTACGTTTAARCTACGTTAAAGAAAAAAATATTGCTATTTTAACGTTGTGACGATAAACTGACGCCACGTAATCATTGACAACAGCAAAAACAATGCCGATGCAAACGAAAGTAAGCGTTAGCTGCTGCAGTCAAAGTTGTTTTCGTAAGCGTAAGCGTTGTGAGTTGTCTGTAACGTAACGTAACTGCCACGCAGCGTGAATAATGGCAATACACACACACACACGTTAGACAATTACATAACAATTAATGTGTATAATTTAATTTCAATTACCATTAAATTATATATACTTATATATTAATTAATACACATTATGAATAATAGTGCAGCAAAAGTAGCATGTGGTGAGCGTTTAATTTGTTGTAAACAAATTAAAAAAATTAAATTAAAATATCATAAAGCTGAGTAAGCACTATTTGGTAGAATGCGAGTGTTGAGAGCAGCAGTGTTGGATTGCAACGAACGTAAAATTGCTAATGATGATAATTGAAAACGATGTTAACTTTTTGCTAGTAAATGTTTTTTCGTATGCTACTAACTAAACAAATATAATTATGATAATAATAATAAAACAAAACAACAAAATTGAGAAGTTGTACYTACATATTTATTTTTTAAAGAAATACTAATAACAAATAGCGAACGAGTGAGCAGAAATGCGTTGACCATTAGGAAGAGTGCTGAAATTTATTAAATTTGTTTTTTTGTGTTACAAATGAAAGCGGCATACAAATTGTGTGGAGTGTTTCGAATATTCCAAACTGYTCCCGTACTAATTATTTTGGCCTGTGTGCCAAATAAATGCGGCGTAAAACATTCCACAATGTTTAAAAAATACGAGTGTTCCAAAAATTTCGAACTGTTTTCATACWAATTGTTTTGATCTGTGTTCCAAATGAATGTTGCCAATAAATTAATTAGAGTATTTCGAAAATTCCATACTGTTCCGCTATTAAAATTTGGTTTTTTACGTACCAATTGGAACAGATTTATTGAATTTTTTGGTATGTGTACTAAATGAATGTAGCCTAAAAATTATTGTATCCAAAGTGTTCCAATATTGAAATATTTTCTGTTAAAAAAAAACACAGCAAACTGTGTGAGATGTTACAAAAATTTTTAAATGCTCCCATAACAAATTTTGTGGGATATTTCGAAAATTCCAACCTGTTCCTAAATTAATTTGTTCTATGTGCAGCCTGCACATTGTTTGTATATCTATACTAAATAATTCCTGATACCAGTGTTGGGGTAAACAAATAAATACAAATTTTAAATTGTTAACATGCTTTTTTTTTATAGAAATCTACCATTATTGAAATTTTTTTCCAATGTTCCATTAACAATTAGAATAATGTTTTTTGTAAATTTGGCTTTCTCGTAAGTTAAAAACGTATGAAATATCTCGATTTGTTTTAGGCTACATACTGTTGTGCCTGTGTTTCAAATATTCCACTCGTTCCGCAAACGAGCAGCGCAAACTCTTACAAATTGCAATAAGGTTGTATTATCAACAACACTTATGCTTGTTTCGAAAATGCCAAATGTTCCAAGCTTTAAAATTTAGTTTTGTTGCGAAAATTTCAAATGTTCTGAACTTTCAATTTTATTTTTCCATAATTCTTATGCGTGTTTCGAAAATTCCAAATGTTCCGAACTCTCAATTTTACTTTTTAGCACGCATATATTTCATATGCGTAATGCCAAGCTTAYGAATAACATCATTTCTTTGTACGTTGTGTTGTAAGGATAACCATGTTAAAATAAAGTGTTGGAAATGTGCGTATTAATTATAAGAGTGGAGAATAAACTGCCATTTTTTACACAAATGTATGTAAAAATTATTTGAGTATATGCAATGCTACTCACACACACACATATATATATATATACAGTTATACACAAAATCAGTGTACACATATACCCTCTATCCATACATGCTCACACTATGTATGCTTATTTAAATGCATATTAAATTTTTAATGTTAGAAACAACTAAAAGTTTTATGCAAATCACATTATATAAAAGAATAATAATCATAACGATCGCTGCAGTTGCCAACAACAATAATAAGTTTGCAAAAATTAGTAATTTTTGCAAGCTTTATATACGCTTTAACAATTGTATCTGTAGTTTTGTAAATTTCTAATGCATTTCCGCAAATTTTAATTAAGCAGTTGTTGAAATAAAAAATAAATATATAAAATAATAAAAAAATAAGTATGCATGCATTAACAACTGTCAGCACGGGCGTCAGTTTATCGTCACAACGTCTTAGCAAGATGTAACACAGAAATTTTAGCATAATTCAACATAAGCACCACATGACACCACCTAGAAATATTGCATACATATAAACACGCCACAACTCCCCAAAGACGATCAAATAGATTATGATTAATGGATTTCCACTGTTAATCAGGGTCTGGGAACGCATGAGAATTCGCGCAAAACAACACAACGTCAAAGAGATATTGTGCAAACGAACTTGAAAGTCGCGTTGGAGTTCGCTGACAGTGCTTTTGCGTAATTTACCGCTGCACCGTTATGAMGTTGGTCTTTGGTGTGTATGGTAGTCTAAGCTGTTAAGTTTATCGCTGCACTGTTATGATGTTGGCGACATGATTTTTGACATTTAAATGTTGTAATATTTTTGCTTGTCAGCGTGAGAGTGCTGAGCACAGTGTTAGCGAGAGGGAGAGAGTGTGTAGGGTAGCGTATATCAGCAGGTGAGTTTTGCGCGTGGATCATGACAGCAATAACAACTTGACGCCAGCGGTAAAAGTTGCTCCCAACAAAAACACAAAAAACAGAAAAAACTAAAAAAAGTTGTATTTTTTATTATTGGTGGTTGCCATGCTCAAAAATAAATTTGCTTTTGCTTTATAAATTTATATCATTGTAAATTGAGATTTTATTGTTTTTGATGCTACATAAATTATTTAATTTTTTCTAATTTTAATTTAAAAAAATTAATGGACAGCGGTGTACTAGTTACTTAAATAAAAATAAAAATAGTGAAAAAATAAATTTGCATAGAAGAAATTAGCAGCAAAAGAAAATAAAATAAATTAATAAAAAACAACAACAAAGAAATATTAAGAGAATACATTTCTAATTTAAGCAGTTTAGCTCTTAAGATAATTATAATTAAATTTATTAAATGAAGAGTATGTTGTTAAATATGCATTGCTGGTTAGCAACTGAACAGATGAAAAAACTAARATTCTTGTAAAATTTACGATTAAGTAAATATAAAAAAGAAAATAAACAAATTAAATTTATAAATTTAACATTTCAATAATATAATAATGTTAAAAAATTATAATAAAGCAAAAACAATGGCGGCAAAGAGTTTTAAAAAGTTCAGGAGCGTTCAGCTGTAGCAGCGGTTGTAACCACAGACACATACACAAACACACCAATTCGGGACCATGTGACAGTGGCAGCATCAATGAAGTTGGAGTGAAGCATAACACAAACAAAAACCAGTATAAKACAAAAACGAGCCGAAGGATCGTGAACGTTGTAGAATGCCTATAATAAAAAAAAAAAACAAAAAAACATATACATAATTAGTAACATTGCGTATTCTCTAGAGTATAACAAATTTTGAATTGAAAATTACTGAATAAAAAGCTAATAAAGTACCACACGAAAAAAAAAAACAAAAAACAAAGATTTCATGAAGTATTTAATGCATATAAGTAGGCGCAGGGTGAGGAAAAGAAATAAATTCGAACGCAAATGTCTTAAAACTATAGTTTTGCTTTCCCATAGGTTAAGGACATCAAATTTCGCGCTCTGTATTAGTCTGGAGCCATTTGTAACTGTGTTTCAAATATTCCACTCATTCCACATAAGCGCAAAACAGTTATAAATTTAAATACGGTTGTATTTTTAAGAGCTCTTTAATTTTACATTCCAACAATTTTATGAGTGTTTCGAAAATTCCGATCATTCCAAATTATGAAGCTTACATTTTAACAGTTCTTATGAGTGTTTCGAAAATTCCAATTCCAAATTTTACTTTCTTAATATAACATTTAACGGGGTTTTCAATAGAGACGCTACACAGGTCGACCGACAGGGACACACGACGCCATATTTTTTCCCGCGCTTTTCACATTTCTCTTCAATAAAATTTGCCTTTTTTTCATGGAAAGACATACGATTCAACAACGATCGGAAATTATTAAAATATACCGAGTAGTAGATAAAAAAGTGCCGTAGTATAGAGAATATTGCTGCCGCTAGCGCATCAATTGAGGAAGACCCAAATCAGTCTCTCACACGTCCTTCTCAAGCGTTRGGCATCTCTGTGACGTCGTTGCGGCGAATTTTGCGAAAATCGTCGTATGCTCGTGAAATAGGCTGAGCAAGAACTTTAAAATGAACCGGATTTCCATCGAAAATCACCTTCAGTGATGAGGCTCATTTCTGGCTGCATGCTGCACACAAGAGGATATCGATTTGCCAGAACTCGACGCATTGAAGTTCTGTCAGTTGTGAGATTGTTTGAATAMGTTAACAGGATATTGCAAGGATATATTGAATTCAGACAATGTTAGGCATTGTTAGCGTCCCTAGGTAGATGGAAACCATTAGTAAATTTGACCATTGGTGTTGAATTTCTCTCAGTCGTTGAACGAGGTTGGCTAAAGTCTYCTAAACTGCTCAGTTCAATAAGCTATATCAGTTTACCTTTAAACTTTTTTGTAAAATTGAACTTTACTTTTAAGCGCCGTCAATTTGTCATCTTTTAATTGTTTTCGACATTACTTCATTGTACAGACAATATCTTCTAGCCGAGAATTTYTAGGTTTCACCCATAGAGGAGGCTGGAATTACAGGGCACACCGTTGTCAGATTTTCCGTGTAACTCGAAAAACAYTAAATTTGTTTCTTAAAAGAGTCAGGCCTAGACTTATTGCAGTTACGTGTAACAAAAGCACTGGATATAGCCATTTTACGACTTGTTTAGAGCTAAAGCCACACAAATTAAATGGCGCTATGCTGCCAACGAACATCTGCGCTACCAACCAACAAAATYCTGAAGTCGCTAGCCGTCAGCACATGAGAAAAAGATGAAGAACCGTTGTTGGTAACGACCGGCCGGGCCCCTAACTATAACAATATGATCGCCTGGATGTAGTGAAATGCAGACGAAGAAGCTTCAGACGTACATACATGCAGTGTGGCTTGTATGCTCCCAGAAGCATAATGAACTCTTATCCAAGCAGTTTTATTGCGGCTGGGGTCACACCAAAAATCGAGAGTTACCCTTTCGT
>NW_017534852.1:210866-214699 GCF_001853355.1 Bactrocera latifrons
CTGAAAATCGACTTCGCAAATAAAAAAATGAGTCCATTATTTCCACAATGTGGAAAATATTTCAAAGAATACTGCTTTTATTACAAAATACTATATGACAATGTTTCATTATCATAAATATTGAGCRATTTGATTTCTTGAATAGCAACAACAGCTGCTTTTTAATCTTTCCAACTGCAGTAAGAGCACTGTTGGGTTATGAAATCCTTAAATGTAATCTAATCTTTTAAATTTTCGTTCTGAACATGCAATAARATTTTAGTTCGCTAATGTTTGTAATTCATCTGGCATCGCACTCAGTTTATGTCTGAATTGACAACCAGAAAAGGTGGCAGCGCAATTACTATTCCCACACAATTTGTATTGTCATTCAGTTYGGCAAAAAGAAATTCTAACAAATAACGTAATGGTAAATATTTCATTGATATAAAAAGTTAATTAATTATTTTTAACGTCATATTACGACTTCAATCTATAAAGGAACCAGCACAACAAATTTTAAGCGCATCGTCAGAATGGGCAACACCTGTTCACAAAAATGCCTTAATGCAAACGAAATTGAAGTTGCCCGTGGAAGATGCTGAGCAAGACTGGGTAATGCAAGTTGTACGCAATAGGGAAGGAGAGGGAGTGCCATTAAAAATGGGTATGGAATTATATGCCGCTAATAAAGTTGGACGCCTACCATTTCTCAATTCGAGGTGAGTGCAAGTATGCTTATGCGAACTCTCGAACATGCCAGAGCTAAGCTGTGCAAMCTCATTTAGAAGTAATAGTATTGTAGGTTAAGGATAATACGTTAGTCCATTTGCTTAATAGGCCGTGCTTGAAGTAAAATATATTTGGAGTTCCTAGAATGCGCATTGCAGTTATTAACATTAACTAAAGTTTAGAGTTTGAAAACTGAACTCTTATCGGCTTCAAAGCCATCTCAAGTAAAGATTCAAAATATAAAGTAAAGATTCTAGGCTAAATTTTTTATGCTCTTGATAACAATACAAAAGATTTAAGCTTTTCAGACATTACACAAGCATTACATGCCGATCGCAGTGATGACATTATTTTTAGTGACAACAAAATTCGATCGTATGAGAATTCGAGTTATAGGGATAGTAAAAATTCGTAGGATAGACAAATTTATTATGAGAGAATTCTTTATAAGAAGAGCAGAACCTACTGAAATTTAAGTTGAATTTGGTCTTACAGAAGTTAATAGAAATACTTTATTTTATTATAAAAATTTGAACTTAGGGCAACTTTTTAAACTTGTTCATTAACCTTCTCGTGTTAATATATCTTTAGAACTACAAATTGTTCCACTTTTATTAATATATATTATATCTTTTAGCCACATGATGCGTGATATCATACTAGCTAGAGATGAAATGATTGACTTCTCCGACATACTAGGTCATCCCGATCACTTTGAGTTCCAGAATCAACCACATGCCACCGTCGAAAAAATGATGGATCGCAATCCCAGCTATTTGTAAACGTGATTTTATTAATAGAAATGGAGAAGAGTTTTGCATAAATACATAAATATTTAGTTGTAATATAAACATGGTTTGTTTTTAACAGAACGAATTTGTGGAGATGAGAGGTATATATGTTAAAAGAAAACACTTTGTGTATAGTCTTTTCATACCCTGAAAAGTGTATTCACGTTTGCTATAGAGTTTGTAACACCAAGATGATATGGAAGCAATTGTACAATATATTATTACAGAAATGTAAATTTGCTTAATAATCTTTAAGTATTGTACCTAAGGGAAACGTGACATGATGAAATGACAAATTTTACAGAACTCACTGACAGTTCCGTAAACGAACATGATCACTGTCAAATAACATTTTTCTAGCGGCTTTTTGACGAGTTGCTAGTCCCTGGTCGGATACAAGTCGCGTTCCGTCGTAGTTATGTAGACCAGACTGTGGACTGGTAGGGTCAAAATCACGTATATTGGTAGACACTGTACATTTGCTTTTTCACTCCGAGCACGTTCACATTTATGGTATTCCTATTGAAATTTTAGACATTTCTGCTTTTACGGCAGAGGGCGCTATCTAGCTGAATCAGCTGAATCATTCGTGTTGTTCGCCATTTGTTGTTGCATTTCGGTCAGGTTTTTGAAGTACGCAAAGAAGTGGCAAGAACAAAAGACGTAGAAAATTTTAAAGAGGTTGGAAATTTAAGTCAAAATACCAAATAAATTGTATTTTGCCAAAAAAAAAAAGTAGAAGCATCGAATTTAAAACRTTGGTTTATTTTTTAGGCAAACGAATGCTATTTTTAATATTTGGTCTGCTTTGAATACTATAAATTTGGATACAAAGAAGTACGGAAAATAATATTTGGAAAAATCATTGCAGCGCAGTTAAAGTTTTCATAAAAACTGACATTTGCACCATTTGGAAAGCCGAAAAATAAATAATATTTGTGTGTGGGCTAGTGCTATCAAAATGTTTCATAATAAATATTTCACTTTGACTTTGGTGCTGAGTATTTGCAGCGCTCTAGTTTGTGGTGAGTAATAAACATTAATAACAATATTTATTTGTCAATTACTGCATTAATTTAAAGTAATTTGATTATATCTCCATTATTAACGTAAGATTTGAATTTTAGCCTATAAGAAAAAACTTTAATTTGATTACTGACAGGTAATATAGTTATTGGACATATCAGCCCATTAGCGCAATACGTTTTAAGCTGTGCACAGATTTTSTTGTTTTTTTTTTTAAGCTAACAATCATATGCTTGTTTTTTCTTCATTTTATTTTTRTTTTCATGTTATTTACGTTGTGGCTTCTCCGCATGTTTTTAATTAGTCATACTATATGGGGAAGTGTTAAAGGGTTTGCTTCGGCCAGCTGCAAGTAGCGATAGCGGTAATGTCGCCGAATTGCACCGTTTTCACTGTGCATGAAGCGTTGCTGCTGTTATCTGTTTAAGGTTCTTTGCATATTAATTTATTGTGAAATGCGRTTTTGTTAATGTAAAATGTATGCTTAATTAAATGATAAGCTGTAAAGTATTTTATTACATTTATTTTCGTGTTTTGAGGCGGTATTACACCCTCAAAGAGTTGATTTAACCATATCGGTCTGTTCGTCTGTCTGTATATATAGCCTCTCAATTTTTGAGATATCACTCTGAAATTTAGATACGTTCTTTTCTATCCGAGTAATAATATAATTYTCGAGATATGGTATATTTCTTATAATAGGATAATTTTCGAGACAGAATAGTTAATGCGCCCCGTTTTCGTAATACGAGTATAAAGGGAGKGGACATTTTCTTAATAAAAGCCAACGTTGTTTAGTTAAAATTTCGCATYATAATTGTGTTAAAATATATTATTTTCTTATCCACCCCTCATATAAAGTTTTGTTATCGCAAACTCAAAACAAAGCATTCGATACATAGGTATGTACATATATAATTAATACATATTGTGTTCTTGTATAAGTACTTAGGCAAATATAATCGTTGAAGTGTATTTGTTGCCAATTTCTATTTTTACCAATTTTGTTTTGACAGAGAAACAAAGCATTTCCAGTTATTCGCTATTCACGTTTTTATCACAGTTTTAAATAGTAAATAAGAGAAAACATATGCAAACATATAATTGGGAAGAAGTCTATTAGCATTTGTTTGCCTTTATAGAACTAACGTGACGTTCTGTTATTGCGTTAGTCGAAAATATTATGGTGTTATGTACATACATACATATATATGTTATGTATAGTACATTTCAGTATGTTCATATGTGAATTTCACTGTCGTATATTTTAATACTTTTGTATGCAAATAATTTTGTACGTCATTC
>NW_017534852.1:214869-216953 GCF_001853355.1 Bactrocera latifrons
AAAAATTAAATAAAAATTTATTAGATCTTGCCATGTCATTTAGAATTTGGCATATTACATGCTTAAATCCTTGTTTATTTAAAGCTCTTGGTGCMAATCACTGAAAACCTAACATCTACTTATGTATGCGTGTACATGTCTTCAAAATGTAAATACCCGATTGTTGTTGTACGACTTTAGGTCTCGAATATTCTCAGCTCAGTTCTATGAGATCAACAAACACCCCCATCCATCCGCAGTGTTACGATGTACATATCTAAGTAAATCCCACCCGGCTGCAGTTAGAAATATGCCTATCATCATATACTTTATATGCAAATGTACATATGTATGTATATATGTACGTATGTATGTATGTATGATTTGCCATTACTATTGCATTGCACTTTGTGACTTTGCGTTCCTCGGCCAACTGCTGCGGTTGGTAGTGAGTTCCTAGATCTCAATTTCCTTTGATTACATTTAGAATTACGTACATGTCTACGTATACAAATATGCGCTGATTCAACTAAAGTTGATTCGTACTTGACTACATAAATACAGATATAAGTATTAMGAGTATTTTTTATATGATCGCTGTGATACTGGTTTCATTATTTACAACGCCCACTATATTATTTGCCGTTTTTTCTAGGAGAAACTTCAGAAACCCTATGAAGTATATGTATATAGAAACGATAAGGGCKTCAAGCTGAGTWGCTTAGTTTTTGAGGTATCARTTTTAAATTTTGCACAAGTMMTTTTCTTTCCAAGAAGCTGCGCATTTATCGCACAAGTCTAGTATTTTTTATGTCGTACTTTTACATTTGACAAGATATTTTTACGAAATTTAGAATAGATTAAATTCCATGGGAASCTTTAATTGCCGAATGAATTGTTTCGATCGATCGCCCACCCGTTCCCACGACAGTCGGGTCTACGAAAACCGGAACGGACCCGGATTTTTATCCGGCCAAGTAACAGTCCTTGGCAGAATTCTGCCGTTACAACAACAACAACAACATCGATCGCCCACGGTACAACGTTCCAGATTACTATAACCTATAGCTATACWAGCTGATTGGTCGGGATAAATATCTTTGTATATTCCATTATTCTATAAAAAATGAACTTGTGAACGGTATAKCTTCAATGTAGTCGAAGTTAACATTTTTCTGTTATTATTTTTAAGATCATTTCGGCGATTTTTTTTTTCGTCAAACAATTACATTTTTTGGTCATCATTTTTATGACGACATTTACAATGCTTTTGTACTTCAATTCATCCTTCATTAGTGTAGTTATTCACTTTTCAAGCAATTGCATCATTCTTATGCAATTACTCTGCATTTTTGTTGTCATTATTTAATTGTTGCTGTGTAAAGAGGGTGCACGTCTAACTGTCTGTACAAGAATGTTATGAATAACTGTCAGCAATTTTTRAAACGGGGAAACTGTCGTTTAAAATAATATTAATTTCTGCAAATATTGAATCCAATTTTTGGTCGTATCCACATATTATATAACAGTAATAAATATATTATGGCATTTAAATGTCATTGCAAAGCTTGTTGCTAATGTGTGTAATATTTAGTGGTAAATTCTTGGCATTACATAACTCGAGCCGCCAACGCCTACACACAGCCTCTGTGGCATTGAACTAGAACTCTGGACAAACTAAAGTGCAAATGTAGACTTGCGGTTTTCAAGTTGGCAAGAGCACTACACCTTTTCTAGTATTTGTTCCTATACTTGAGCTTCAATGCATACATACAAATGAGTTTTTCCTCATAAAGCGCTTAGGATAATCGATGGTTGTGGCTTATTCTAGTGGTTTTGTGGGTGTAGTGCTCAAAGAAGTATTTTATTTTATAATATTGATGTGTATTATTTACTAACCGCAAACTAGTTTATTTTGTTTATTAACGGTGTCTACACACTATATTAAGTTTAAATAAATAAAATAAAATATATGAGTATATAAAAATGTCCGGTTGTGAACCAACTTGCTTGGTTTGAGTGAAAACGTGATATCATACGAAATTTCACTGAAGCCTAGGCTGCGATATTTATACTGAATTATAAAAGTAACAATATGTTAAGTT
>NW_017534852.1:217111-219650 GCF_001853355.1 Bactrocera latifrons
GACAAATATTTTCGATCACAAGTGTTTTCTAGCGTAATATGCATGGCACAATCCACGCTATTATTATTGTATTTTCAAAGCGACACAGATGTTGAGTAATAAAAATAATTTTTATTTATTTATTAAAAAAGTAAGTTATGTTTCTGGAACAAGTGGGTTTGAATAAATCGAAATTTGTACAGAGTAAAAAATAATATTATTTATAGTAATTATTTCGAGAATTTTTTTAATCCTAATTTTTAATTTTTTTTAAATGCTTATTGTCAAAATATTTGCTTTCGCAGCTCTTAAATATAAAAAAAGCAATAACAAAACCAACTCCGTCTTCACTGAAACTAAATATATATACAAGGTGCTTTCCAAAGTAAAGAGGACTTAAAAAAAAAAAAAAAGAATAAATGGTTTTTTCGGCAAAATCAATTGATTTTATTCAAAATAGTCTCCTTCTGCTTCAATACAGCTTTCTGCACGGTCCAAAAGCATGTCGAACGAGTGTTTTAGCTCGTTGGCCGGTATGACCGCCAGTATGCCGGTGCAAGCCTTTTGAATGACCTCTACGTCTGCAGTACGCTTTCCTTTCATGGGCAAATACATTTTTCTGAAAAGGAAGAAGTCGCACGGTGCCATGTCAGGTGAATACGGGGAGTGGTCAATGGTTAAAATGTGATTTTTAGTCAAATAATCGGTCACAAGCGTGGATCGATGAGAGCTATTTTTTGTCGTCTGTCAATTTGTGCGGAACAAATCGTGCACCTTTCGTAATCCCAAATATTCGTTCAAAATGCGATAAATCGATTTTTTTGTAGATGTTYATTTCCATTTCCATGAATTTCAATGATGATTTCGGCTGATTTTTGATGAATTTATGCACAGTTTCACGACCACTTTGAAAACGTTGAAACCACTCGTGTACTCTGCTATGGCAATCATGGCCATAAACTTGCTTCATCAATTGAAACGTTTCGGTAAAAGATTTACCAATTTTAGTACAAAATTTAATGTTGGCTCTTTGTTCGAAGCTCATTTTCGCACCGATAACACAAGCATACTGACACTTAAAACGCAATAACCACACTTCCAATCAATGAAATGTTATGAAATTTTCACTAGACAATCGGATAAATATGGAAGATTCTAACGYACTAGTCGACATGGCGACCTGGCGCTACCAGGGAGAGGTAGATTCAAAAAGTCCTGTTTACTTTGAAATGCATCTTGTAATACCCAAGAACAAAAACAAGAATATGAAAAAACCGTCTATGCTAAATTTCGTGAAGATATCTTGTTAAATAAAAAAGTTTTCCATGCAAGGACTTGATTTTGATCGATATATGCWATAGTGGTCCGATATCGACGTTTCCGAAAAATGTGCAGCTTCTTGGGAAGAAAATCCCACCACGCTTTAGATTTATGTATGTATATAGGTTATGGAGTCTCCGACGTTTCTTTCGGACAAACTTCGTTCAGGGTATAAAAATATTAATTTATTTAAAGAAAAATAACCATATCTGTATTTCCTCGCAACAAAATACCTTGGTATTTTCATTTATTAACACAACAGTTGTAATTTCGTGTTTCTCCACATTTTTGTTTGCTTTTATCGTATTTTTATCAGCAAAAGCACAAACAAATGTTACACTGTCTGGCTTACATAKATGGAATTATAGTATTTGAGCTTTAGCCTGCATACTCGACTTAATTTAAATAAATTTAAGTTAAATAAATAAAATTTGTGTTTGTATTACTTCTCGCTTTTCTGCTGTTACATGCATACATATTTACTTGCTGTACTTTAATGCATCTTTGCGCAAACAGTAAAATCAGTTATATTTACTTATTTGCATTATTTATTTGTTTTTCTTTGACCATTTACATATGCTTATATGTGCAAGTATTTTCATTTTCATGACTTTGCGCACCCACTATTCAATTTCTGTGCATTATCTTACTTTTGTTTGTTAAAAAATGTAAATAACTCTCTTTCATTTCTTATCGCAATTGACTAAAKATTGTAATTTCCTTTAATTTTAGCTAATCAGTCATTCTGTGATAAGATGTGAATGCTAGAAATATTTGGAGAAAATTCTAATAAAAATATGTACTTGTCTTTTAATAAATATTTTATATGCATTTAAATTTACATACGTACATATGTGTGTACACATCAAACCTAAAGTGGTTTTAGAGCTCTTTTTGACAGTTGAGATTGCATATTGCGTTACTTCAACCAATATAACTGCGTATGAATTTGTTAACTCGGATAATATCGTATTTTTGAGTAAAAAATTTCTAAATCGTTTTAAAACAAAGTGGAAAAAAACTAGGTATAAAGAACACAAGTAATACAAGAAAAAAAAAAAAAACGAAAAACGAAAAAAATATCTCTATCTTGAATTTGTTATGTCCGTTTGTATGACAGTTACATGCTAAAGTGGTCCGATCTGAACAATGCCTAATGGTTCGATACTGTTTGCAACAGCTTCTTGGGGGAAAAGAGCGAAGGCAAAATCTATATCTTAAGAACTGAGGGACTTGTTCT